>NC_135815.1:1595050-1877550 GCF_964213995.1 Mustelus asterias | reverse complement strand
GACTCAGCTCCACTTACCCGCCCGCTCACCCTAACCCTTAATTCCTTTACTCTTCAAAAATCTATCTATCCTTGCCTTAAAAACATTCAATGAGGTAGCCTCAACTGCTTCACTGGGCAGGGAATTCCACAGATTCACAACCCTTTGTGTGAAGAAGTTCCTCCTCAACTCGGTCCTAAATCTGCTCCCCCTTATTTTGAGGCTATGCCCCCTGGTTCTAGTTTCACCTGCCAGTGGAAACAACCTTCCTGCTTCTATCTTATCCATTCCCTTCATAATCATATATGTTTTTATAAGATCTCCCCTCATTCTTCTGAATTCCAATGAGTATAGTCCCAGTCTACTCAGTCTCTCCTCATAAGCCAACACTCTCAACTCCGGAATCAACTGAGTGAATCTCCTCTGCATCCCCTCCAGTGCCAGTATATCCTTTCTCAAGTAAGGAGACCAAAACTGTACATAATACTCCAGGTGTGGCCTCACCAGCACCTTATACAGCTGCAACATAACCTCGCTGTTTTTAAACTTCATCCCTCTAGCAATGAAGGACAAAATTCCATTTGCCTTCTTAATTACCTGCTACACCTGCAAACCAACTCCTTGAGATTCCTGCACAAGGACACCCAGGTCCCTCTGCACAGCAGCATGTTGCAATATTTTACTATTTAAATAATAGTCCATTTTGCTGTTATTCTTACCAAAATGGATGACCTCACATTTACAAGAAACGGCTATAAATATTTTGAATGTGGGAATGACAGCTTTGGGCAGAATTCTCCCAAAAGGGCTCTAATTGCCATAACGGCGAGAAAATAAGAGTGATCTGTGCCAGTCTCTCGGGCGCGCTCCACACCGCAATCCTCCCACGCTCAGTCACTTCTTTGGAAAGTTAGGAGTTCCAAGCTGATACAAGTGGGGGCAAGGACAGAGAAGAAAAAGACATCACCCTGTGTTGCCAATGCTCATGACCTCCTGGGGGATGAGAAATCTCTTTGTTGTCTTCACGACATCTTGATAAGTATATAGAAACATAGAAACATAGAAAAACTACAGCACAAAACAGGCCCTTCGGCCCCACAAGCTGTGCCGAACATATCCCTACCTTTTAGGCCTACCTATAACCCTCCATCCTATTAAGTCCCATGTACTCATTCAGGAGTCTCTTAAAAGACCCTATTGAGTTTGCCTCCACCACCACTGACGGCAGCCAATTCCACTCGCCCACCACCCTCTGTGTGAAAAACTTACCCCTAACATTTCCCCAGTACCTACCCCCCAGCACCTTAAACCTGTGTCCTCTTGTAGCAGCCATTTCCACCCTGGGAAAAAGCCTCTGAGAGTCCACCCGATCTATGCCTCTCAACATCTTATATTCCTCTATTAGGTCTCCTCTCATCCTACGTCTCTCCAAGGAGAAAAGACCGAGCTCCCTCAGCCTATCCTCATAAGGCATGCCACTCAATCCAGGCAACATCCTTGTAAATCTCCTCTGCACCCTTTCAATCTTTTCCACATCCTTCCTGTAATGAGGTGACCAGAACTGAGCACAGTACTCTAAGTGGGGTCTGACGAGGGTCTTATATAGCTGCATAATTATCCCCGGACTCCTAAACTCAATCCCTCGATTGATAAAGGCCAGCACACCATACGCCTTCTTAACCACCTCCTCCACCTGCGGGGCCGATTTCAGAGTCCTATGGACCCGGACCCCAAGGTCCTTCTGATCCTCTACAGTACAAAGAGTCTTTCCCTTTATATTGTACTCCTTCATCCCATTTGACCTACCAAAATGGACCACTACGCATTTATCTGGGTTGAAGTCCATCTGCCACTTGTCCGCCCAGTCTTGCATCCTATCTATGTCCCTCTGTAACTTCTGACATCCCTCCAGACTATCCACAACCCCACCAACCTTCATGTCGTTGGCAAACTTACCAACCCATCCCTCCACTTCCTCATCCAGGTCATTTATGAAAATGACAAACAACAAGGGTCCCAGAACATAGAACATAGAACATAGAACATAGAACATTACAGCGCAGAACAGGCCCTTCGGCCCACGATGTTGCACCGACCAGTTAAAAAAAAAAACTGTGACCCTCCAACCTAAACCAATTTCTTTTCGTCCATGAACCTATCTACGGATCTCTTAAACGCCCCCAAACTAGGCGCATTTACTACTGATGCTGGCAGGGCATTCCAATCCCTCACCACCCTCTGGGTAAAGAACCTACCCCTGACATCGGTTCTATAACTACCCCCCCTCAATTTAAAGCCATGCCCCCTCGTGCTGGATTTCTCCATCAGAGGAAAAAGGCTATCACTATCCACCCTATCTAAACCTCTAATCATCTTATATGTTTCAATAAGATCCCCTCTTAGCCGCCGCCTTTCCAGCGAAAACAATCCCAAATCCCTCAGCCTCTCCTCATAGGATCTCCCCTCCATACCAGGCAACATCCTGGTAAACCTCCTCTGCACCCTCTCCAAAGCCTCCACATCCTTCCTGTAATGTGGGGACCAGAACTGCACACAGTACTCCAAGTGCGGCCGCACCAGAGTTGTGTACAGTTGCAACATAACGCTACGACTCCTAAATTCAATCCCCCTACCAATAAACGCCAAGACACCATATGCCTTCTTAACAACCTTATCTATCCCTGTTCTGGGGATATGTAAAATCTTGCTTAATAAATTCTACTTACTTCATAATACCAGTTATTCATACCTTGTATGTCAAGTACAATTGAGAAAGCTCGTGTTCAGAATTATGAATTGACATTAGATCACATGGGATTAGGGGTAATTTATTCACTTGGATAGGTGATTGGCTGATGGACAGAACACAGAGAGTCAGGATAAGTTGTTTTTTTTCTGGATGTCAAAAAGTACCTAGTGGGGTGCCACAGGGTTCGGTCCTGGGGCCCCAGCTATTTACAATCTATATTAATGACTTGGATACAGGGATAGAGGCTCTGTAGCCAAATTTGCAGATGACACAAAAATAGGTGGGACAGTAAGTTGCAATGAGGAAATAAGAACCTTACAAATGGATATAGATCGGTTAGGAGAGTGGGCCAAAATGTGGCAGATGGAGTTTAACGGGATAAGTGTGAGGTCATGCATCTTGGTCGGAAAAATGGGAAGGCGACTTATTATCTAAATGGGGAGAGACTTTGGGGAGCTCCGGTGCAGAGGGATCTGGGTGTCCTCGTTCATGAGTCACAGAAAACTAGCATGCAGCTACAGCAGACAATAAAGAAAGCAAATGAAATGTTGACATTTATAGCTAAAGGAATAGAATATAAAGGTGAGGAAGTATTGCTGCAACTATACAAGGCATTGGTGAGGCCGCACCTGGAGTATTGTGCACAGTTTTGGTCCCCGTATTTGAGAAAAGATGTAGTGGCATTGGAGGCAGTTCAGAGGAGGTTCACTAGATTGATTCCAGAGATGAGGGGTTTGTCGTATGAAGAGAGATTGAACAGTTTAGGCCGATACTCTATGGAATTCAGAAGAATGAGGGAAAATCAAATTGAGGTATACAAGATGATAAAAGGTATGGATAAAGTAGACGTGGAGCGGATGCTTCCTCTTGTGGGGCATTCTAGGGCGAGAGGTCATAGTCTTAGGATAAGGGGTCGCAAATTTAAAACAGAGTTGAGGAGAAACTACTTCTCCCAAAGGATTGTGAATCTGTGGAATTCACGACCCCAAAGTGCGGTGGATGCTGGGACAGTGAGTAAATTTAAGGAGGAGTTAGACAGATTTTTAATTGGTAATGGGTTGAAGGGTTATGGGGAGAAGTCAGGAAAATGAGGATGAGGAACATATCAACCATGATCGAATGGCAGAGTGGACTGGATGGGCTGAATGGCCTAATTCTGGTCCTATATCTTATGAACTTATGAACTTGTGAACACATCTCAGACTTTTAATTTGAAGGGCTTTTTACCTTCAGACCTTATCCTTCACACAAAGCTGAATTGAAGACTTGAAACACAAGATTCAAGCTGAATATCTACCTTTGAAAACACATGAGAAACTAAAATCTTCAATGATCCAAACCGCTCAAGATCTGAACACACAAATTTGTCATGTGTCACAAAGGTACCAGGAGGATTTGTAAGAACATAAAGGGTGAATGATGTGAAGAATCATGTGCAGACTTGATAGCTATCTCCAGAAAACCACAAGGAGAAAATAATAACTCTGAATTCCATTTTAGGCAAATTGAAGAGGAAGTTGAAAGAACTCAACCAGAAAATCAGCCAGACATGACAGCAGGCAGAAAAATAAATGTGTTCAGAGAATCCACTGCCTTGAAAGACTCTTTGAATAAACAATACACGTCCTGGGAAAAACATGAGGACTTAAAAAAGATGTTGAATACTACTTTGAAAAAGTTACATTGGAATGATCAGTAGCAACAAAGCAATGCACTGAAGAACAGCAAGAGTTGGCAAGAGATTAACAAAAAATACAGAGTTGGAAGAACAAGATCAAATGTAAAGGAAGTACATTAACCAGGGCAAGATCTGAGCGCCCAGGTTCAATTCCCACTATAGAAGATGGTGAAATTTGAATTCAATAATAAATCTAGAATTAAAAGTTTATTGATGACTGTGAATCCATTGTCAATTGTTGTGAAAATCCATCTGGTTCTTTAGGGAGGGAAATCTGCCATCCTTACCCAGTCTGGCCTATGTGTGACTCCAGAGCCACAGCAATGTGGTTGACTCTCAAATGCCCTCTGAAATGAAGGGCAGTTAGGAATGGGCAATAATTCTGGCCCAGTCAGTAAATTAATATAAAAAATGAAGAGATGGAGACTGCATTGAACGACGGAACCAAGTTGCTGGGACTCCGCTAAATTAGGAAAATTAGGAAACTGCCAATTCGACAGTAAGAAAAAGAATTCTTCACCCCCTTTTGCAGCATAGCCAGAGATAGGGATGAGCATGGATATTGTCGGGCTAATTTCCAGCTAAATAGAAAAGAGGAGGCACTGAATGGGTGAGATGTGAGCAGATAATGAAGCTATGAGTAGCTGGCTTACAGAACTGACACAAATCCAGACATTGCCAGAAACAAACTCGCCAACAGTGAATCCCAAAATCATGGACAAGGACAAAGAGCTGTTCATATGGAGAAAAAACGATAGAACAGTGATCGGAAACCAAAGAACGAGAAGGAAAAGCAATTAATGCCTCAAACTTACTGAGGAGCATTGAGTTAATGACATGACTGGAATGAAAATCATGAAACTAGAATGTCAAGAGGAAGTCAAACAGCTGCTGAAGTTTTTTTTAAAGTTTGTTTATTAGTGTTTCAAGTAGGCTGACATTAACACTGCAATGAAGTTACTGTGAAAATCCCCGAGTCACCACACTCCGCCGCCTGTTTGGGTTACACTGAGGGAGAATTTAGCACGGCCAATGCACCCGAACCAGCATGTCTTTCAGACTGTGGGAGGAAACCGGAGCACCCGGAGGAAACCCACGCAGACACGCGGAGCCAAAAGAGAAAATGCTGGAAAATCTCAGCAGGTCTGGCAGCATCTGTAAGAAAAGAGCTGACCTTTCGAGTCCAGATGACCCTTTGTCAAAAAGGGAGACTCCGCACAGACATTGACCCAAGCCAGGAATCGAACCCGGGTCCCTGGAGCTGTGAGACAGCAGAGCTAACCACTGTGTCACCGTGCCGCCCCTGTGCCAGCGTGCACAAGTGCACAAAGAAAGTAGAAGTTCTCTGACAATGAGCTTTCGATCTGTTTTAGTGATGTTGGTTGAGGGATAAATATTGGCCAGGGAGACACCAGGGTGAACCACCCTGCGGTCCCTCAAAATGGTGGCACGTGAAAGGGCCTACTTTAACATCTTACCTGGAGCTCATTGCTTCCTTAGTTACGGACAGTGTCAGATTGAACCTTTTATTCAAGTCTTTGTCCTTGAACCCTCAGCATTTTGATTCAGAAGTTTGAGTGCTGCCCACTCAGCCATTGGCGATCCAACAATAAATGGGGTGGGAGTGGAGAACCCGAGAACATCCAAAGGGACAGGGGCAGCAGATACCTGGGAACACTGCCACCTGGAAGTTCCGTTCCAAGTCACTCACCATCCTGACTTGGAAATATATCGCCGTTCCTTCACTCTCGCTGGGTCAAAATCCAGGAATTCCCTCCCTAACAGCACTGTGGGTGTACCTACACCACATGGACTGCAGCGATTCAAGAAGGCAGCTCACCACCACCTTCTCAAGGGCAATTAGGGATGGGCAATAATTGCTGACCTAACCAGCGATACCCTCATCCCATAAATAAGTAAAGATTGGAGGACCAGGTTTAAAATAATAAATGCCAGATTGCTGGTTAAGGCCAGGAGGTTCTGAAGACAAAAACTGATGAACTCACAGAATGGGCTTTCAGGCAAGATATTTAAGACATAAACTGGGAATCATTATTTTGGAAATAGTCATTAAAGCGTTCATCCTGGTCTGTAGATTCTATCTGGCCTGAATTTCGAAGATGAATGAATTAACTCTGCTGATCTTTCTGTGTCCTGTAACTGACCAGTTAAAATTATGGTGTTACATTTACCTTGTCCACATGGGGTTTTTTACTGCATGTTGTTAGTGCAAATCAATAACTGTCTTCGTGTTTGTAAATGCTGCATATGTGAATCCACATTCATCTGTCTCCTTGGTAACATGCTAATTAATTCTCCCAGCCTTATCTTTCTGCCAATTACTTCCTTCAAAAGGAATTTCAGCTTCGAAAACACAATTTCTGTGTCATTTCCAGTGAAAGACATCATTGCCCTATAGGTGTCTTTGTTCTATAGATATCATCAGGGTCATTGTCCTGTAGAAGTAATTTTCCTGTAGATATCATTGTTTTTCCAATTGGTAAGAAGCTCCAAGGGGCGGGACCTCCTCCCCAGTGAGGGACTGACTTGTCCGTGTGAAGCCACCCACAGCGTGTTATGACTGCAGAGTGGGTTGGCATGGTGCGGATTGGCTTTGCCTCTGGGAGGTGAGTGTGGTGGGTGAGGTGCCTGCTCCCTGCCTATCTCCCCCACTTTATCCAGCCCAGTCTCTTATCATCGGGACAGTGTTTAAGAATAATGCACCCTCTAGTGTCAGTGAGTGCTACTGCGAGTCAAATAAAGAAGCATTGCAGGAGCTGCACAGAGCTTCAGTGAGACGATGGGATACTATGCACAGCTTTAACATAAGAACATAAGAACTAGGAGCAGGAGGAGGCCATCTGGCCCCTCGAGCCTGCTCCGCCATTCAATAAGATCATGACTGATCTTTTTGTGGACTCAGCTCCACTTATCCGCCTGCTCACCATAACCCTTAATTCCTTTACTGTTCAAAAATGTATCTATCCTTGCCTTAAAAACATTCAATGAGGTAGCCTCAACTGCTTCACTGGGCAGGGAATTCCACAGATTCACAACCCTTTGTGTGAAGAAGTTCCTCCTCAACTCAGTCCTAAATTTGCTTCCCCTTATTTTGAGGCTATGCCCCCGAGTTCTAATTTCACCCGCCAGTGGAAACAACTTCCCTGCTTCGATCTTATCCATTCCCTTCATAATCATATATGTTTCTATAAGATCTCTCCTCATTCTTCTGAATTCCAATGCGTATAGTCCCAGTCTACTCAGTCTCTCCTCATAAGCCAACCCTCTCAACTCCGGAATCAACCTCGTGAATCTCCTCTGTGCCCCCTCCAGTGCCAGTATATCCTTTCTCAAGTAAGGAGACCAAAACTGTACACAGTACTCCAGGTGTGGCCTCACCAGCACCTTATACAGCTGCAACATAACCTCGCTATTTTTAAACTCCATTCCTCTCACAATAAAGGACAAAATTACATTTGCCTTCTTAATTACCTGCTGCAACTGCAAACCAACTCCGTGAGATTCCTGCACAAGGACACCCAGGTCCCTCTGCACAGCAGCATGCTGCAATTTTTTACCATTTAAATAATAGTCCATTTTGCTGTTATTCTTACCTAAATGGATGACCTCACATTTACTAACAATGTACCCCATCTGCCAGACCCTCACCCACTCACTTAGATTATCTATATCCCTTTGCAGACTTTCAGTCCTCTGCACACTTTGCACTTCCACCTATCTTAGTGTCATCTGCGAATTTTGATGCACTACACTTGGTCCCCAACTCCAAATCATCTATATAAATCGTAAACAATTGCGGTCCCAACACTGATCCCTGAGGCACGCCACTAGTCACTGATCGCCAACCAGAAAAACACCCATTTATCCCCACTCTTTGCTTTCTGTTAGTTAATCAATCCTCTATCCATGCTAATACATTACCCGTAACACTGTGCACCTTTATCTTGTGTAGCAGTCTTTGGTGCGGCACCTTGTCAAATGCCATCTGAAAATCCAGATACACCACATCCACAGGTTCCCCATTGTCCACTGCACATGTAATGTTCTCAAAGAATTCCACCAAATTAGTCAAACATGACCTGCCCTTCATGAACCCATGCTGCGTCTTCCCAATGGGACAATTTATATCCAGATGTCTCGCTATTTCTTCCTTGATGATAGATTCAAGCATTTTCCCTGCTACAGAAGTTAAGCTAACCGGCCTATAGTTACCTGCCTTTTGTCTATCTCCTTTTTTAAACAGTGGTGTCACATTTGCTGTTTTCCAATCTGTGGGAACCACCCCGGAGACCAGTGAATTTTGGTAAATTACCACTGGTGCATTTGCTATTTCTCCTGCCATCTCTTTTAGTCCCTGGGATGCATTCCATCAGGACCAGGAGACTTGTCTACCTTTAGCCCCATTAACTTGCCCAACACTACCTCTTTTGTGATAATGATAGTTTCTCGGTCCTCACCTGCCATAGCCTTCCTGTCATCAATTTTTGGTCTGTTATTTGTGTCTTCCACTGTGAAGACCGACACAAAATACCTGTTCAATGCCTCAGCCATTTTCTCATTTCCAGTTATTACATCTCCCTTCTCATCCTCTAAAGGACCAATGTTTACTTTAGCCGCTCTTTTTTGTTTTATATATTTGTAGAAACTTTTGCTCTCTGTTTTTATATTCTGAGCTAGTTTACTCTCATAATCCATCTTACTTTTCTTTATAGCTTTTTTCATGGCTTTCTGCTGATCTTTAAAGATTTCCCAATCCTCTAGGTTCCCACTAATCTTTACCACTTTGTATGCATTTTCTTTCAATTTGATACCCTTCTTTATTTCCTTAGATATCCATGGCTGATCATCTCTTTTTCTACAGTCCTTCCTTATCACTGGTATGTACTTTTGCTGAGCACTGTGAAAGATCGCTTTGAAAGTCCTCCACTGTTCCTCAATTGTCCCACCATAAAGTTTTTGCTCCCAGTCTACCTTAGCCAACTCCTCCCTCATCCCTTTATAGTCTCCTTTGTTTAAGCACAAGATACTGGTATTGGATTTTACCTTCTCACGCTCCATCTGTATTTTAAATTCAACCAGACTGTGATCGCTTCTTCCAAGAGGATCCCTAACTGCAAGATCATTAATTATTTCCGTCTCATTACACAGGATCAGATCTAGGATAGAACATAGAACATAGAACAGTACAGCACAGAACAGGCCCTTCGGCCCACGATGTTGTGCCGAGCTTTATCTGAAACCAAGATCAAGCTATCCCACTCCCTATCATCCTGGTGTGCTCCATGTGCCTATCCAATAACCGCTTAAATGTTCCTAAAGTGTCTGACTCCACTATCACTGCAGGCAGTCCATTCCACACCTCAACCACTCTCTGCGTAAAGAACCTACCTCTGATATCCTTCCTATATCTCCCACCATGAACCCTATAGTTATGCCCCCTTGTAATAGCTCCATCCACCCGAGGAAATAGTCTTTGAACGTTCACTCTATCTATCCCCTTCATCATTTTATAAACCTCTATTAAGTCTCCCCTCAGCCTCCTCCGCTCCAGAGAGAACAGCCCGAGCTCCCTCAACCTTTCCTCATAAGACCTACCCTCCAAACCAGGCAGCATCCTGGTAAATCTCCTCTGCACTCTTTCCAGCGCTTCCACATCCTTCTTATAGTGAGGTGACCAGAACTGCACACAATATTCCAAATGTGGTCTCACCAAGGTCCTGTACAGTTGCAGCATAACCCCACGGCTCTTAAACTCCAACCCCCTGTTAATAGAAGCAAACTCACTATAGGCCTTCTTCACAGCTCTATCCATTTGAGTGGCAACCTTCAGAGATCTGTGGATATGGACCCCAAGATCTCTCTGTTCCTCCACAGTCTTCAGAACCCTACCTTTGACCCTGTAATCCACATTTAAATTAGTCCTACTAAAATGAATCACCTCACATTTATCAGGGTTAAACTCCATTTGCCATTTTTCAGCCCAGCTTTGCATCCTATCTATGTCTCTTTGCAGCCTACAACAGCCCTCCACCTCATCCACTACTCCACCAATCTTGGTGTCATCAGCAAATTTACTGATCTACCCTTCAGCCCCCTCCTCTAAGTCATTGATAAAAATCACAAAGAGCAGAGGACCAAGCACTGATCCCTGTGGCACTCCGCTAGCAACCTGCCTCCAGTCCGAAAATTTTCCATCCACCACCACCACCCTCTGTCTTCGATCAGACAGCCAGTTACCTATCCAATCGGCCAACTTTCCCTCTATCCCACACCTCCTTACTTTCATCATAAGCCGACCATGGGGAACCTTATCAAACGCCTTACTAAAATCCATGTATATGACATCAACCGCCCTACCTTCATCAACACACTTAGTTACCTCCTCAGAAAATTCAATCAAATAGGATAGTTTGCTCCCTTGTGGGTTCCATTACATACTGTTCAAGGAAGCTATCGTGGATACATTCAATGAACTCCTCCTCAAGGCTGCCTTGACCGACCTGGTTTGACCAATTGATATGTAGATTAAAATCCCCCATGATAATTGCTGTACCATTTTTACATGCATCAGTTATTTCTTTGTTAATTTCTCGTCTCACCATGATGTCATTATTTGGTGGCCTATAGGCTACATCTATCAGTGACTTTTTCTACTTAATATTTCTAATTTCCACCCAAATGGATTCAACCTTTTTTTCCATAGAACCTATATCATCCCTCACTACCGCCCTGATATCATCCTTAAATATCAGAGCGACACCACCTCACTTACATCTCCTGAGTTCTACTTCCTTTTAACTTTTTCCTGATTTTTGATGCAGTTGGAACCTTCTCCCCATATTTTGTCCTTGCTCCCTCCTTCTCGGACTCCTTAAATAGGTTCCCACCCCCCTGGCTTATCAGTTTAAACCCTCCCCTACCGCTCTAGCAAACATTCCCCCAGGACATCAGTCCCAGTCCTGCCCAGGTGTAACCGGTCCAATTTGTACAGGTCCCACCTCCCCCAGAACTGGTCCCAATGCCCCAGGAATCTGAAACCCTTCCCCTGACACCATCTCTCCAGTCACGTATTTATTCAATATATCCTCTCATTTCTACTCTGACTCGCACGTGGCACCGGTAGTAATCCTGAGATCACTACCTTTGAGGTCCGATTTCTTAACTTTCTTCCTCGCTCCCTTCATTCTGCTTTTCGGACCTCATCACTTTTTTACCTATGTCGCTTGTACCAGCGTGTACTACGACCACTGGCTGTTCGCCCTCCCCCTTCAGAATGTCCTGCAGCCGCTCCGAGACATCCTTGACCCTGGCACCAGGGAGGCAACAAACCATCCTGGAGTCTCATTTGCGGCCACAGAAACACCTGTCTATTCCCCTTACAATTGAATCCCCGATAACTATTGTCACAGGAGATTCCTGCATTACCTGCCTTTCTGTCTTGCTCTGTCTGGTGGTCACCCATTCTCTTCCTGCCTGCAGAGTCTGAGCCTGCGTTGTGACCAACTCTCTATATGTGCTAACCCCTGAGGGTGTGAAACAAGGACACACCAGGGTGATTCCTGGAATGGCAGCGTGGTGCTATGAGTAGAGATTGCGTAGATTGGGCCAATACTCTCTGGAGTTTACAGAGCTTGTCGTATGAGGAACGGTTGAGGACTCTGGGTCTGTTCTCGTTGGAGTTTAGAAGGATGAGGGGGGATCTTATTGAAACTTACAGGATACTGCGAGGCCTGGATAGAGTGGACGTGGAGAGGATGCTTCCACTAGTAGGAACAACTAGAACCAGAGGGCACAACCTCAGGCTAAAGGGACGATCCTTTAAAGCAGAGATGAGGAGGAATTTCTTCAGCCAGAGAGTGGGGAATCAGTGGAACTCTCTGCTGCAGAAGGCTGTGGAGGCCGGGTCATTGAGTGAATTTAAGACAGAGATAGATAGGTTCTTGATTAATAAGGGGATCAGGGGTTATGAGTAAAGGCAGGAGAATGGGGATGAGAAAAATATCAGCCATGATTGAATGGCGGAGCAGACTCGAAGGGCCGAGTGGCCTAATTCTGCTCCTATGTCTTAAGGACTTCTAGTTGATCACACCGAAAGGTGACAGGTGAGATGTTCAGAGTTTGTTTTCCTTGTTGGAAAATCTAGAATACCGAGTCCTCATCCCAAGGAACAATCTCATCAACCTTTGCTACCCTGCCTTCAGGATAAGTACTTACCTTCTTCATTTTGAAATAGAAATCATTTGGGGGAAATGAATGTCACTGGCTCGGCCAACATTTATAGCCCATCCCTAATTGCCCTTCAGAAGGTGGTGGTGAGCTGTCTTCTTGAACCGCTGCAGTCCCTGTGGTGTAGGTACACTCACAGTGCTGTTAGGGAGAGAGTTCCAGGATTTTGATTCAATTTGATTTGATTTATTATTGTCAAAGCCTCTGAGAGTCCACCCGATCTATGCCTCTCAACATCTTAGATACCTCTATTAGGTCTCCTCTCATCCTACATCTCTCCAAGGAGAAAAGACCGAGCTCCCTCAGCCTATCCTCATAAGGCATGCCACTCAATCCAGGCAACGTCCTTGTAAATCTCCTCTGCACCCTTTCAATCTTTTCCACATCCTTCCTATAGTCAGGCGACCAGAACTGAGCACAGTACTCCAAGTGGGGTCTGACGAGGGTCTTATATAGCTGCGTCATTATCCCCGGACTCCTAAACTCAATCCCTCGATTGATAAAGGCCAGCACACCATACGCCTTCTTAACCACCTCCTCCACCTGCAGGGCCAATTTTAGAGTCCTATCGACCCGGACGCCAAGGTCCTTCTGATCCTCTACAGTACTAAGAGTCTTTCCCTTTATATTGTACTCCTTCATCCCATTCGACCTGCCAAAATGGACCACTACACATTTATCTGGGTTGAAGTCCATCTGCCACTTCTCTGCCCAGTCTTGCATCCTATCTATGTCCCTCTGTAACTTCTGACATCCCTCCAGACTATCCACAACCCCACCAACCTTCATGTCGTCGGCAAACTTACCAACCCAAATGTTTCCGAAAAAACCTAACACTTCCTCCCTTGTAATTGAGATTTTTTCTCTGAGACACTCCCAGTCAACATGTCCCTCTCCTTTGTGAATACTGATGCAAAGTATTCGTTTAGGATCTCACCTACTTCCTTTGGTTCTAAGCATAATTCCCCTCCTTTGTCCCTGAGAGGTCCGATTCGTGCCCCTCCAGTTTAGGTGTAACCCGTCCTTCTTGTACAGGTGCCATCCTCTCTTGAAGACTTCCCAGTGATCCATGAATTTGAAACCCTCACTCCTGCACCAGTCCTTTAGCCACGCGTTCAGCTGTGCAGTCTCCCTGTTCCGAGCCTCACTAGCTTGTGGCACTGGGAGTAGTCCAGAGATCGCTACCCTAGAGGCCCTGCTTTTCAGCCTCCTACCCAACTCCCTGAATTGCTCTCTCAGGACCTCCCTGCTCTTTCTGCCTACGTCATTTGCACCAATGTGGACAATGACGTCTGTCTGGTTACCCGCCCCTTTTAGGATGCTTCCTACCCGCTCAGAGACATCCAGGACCCCGGCACCAGGGAGGCAGACTACCCACAGAACCGCCTGTCTGTGCCTCTAACCATTTCATCCCCCACTACTATTGCTCTCCTGGTTCCCCTCTTTCCCTTCTGAGCCACAGAGCCCGACTCCGTGCCAGTGACCCGGTCACCGTGGCTTACCCCTGGAGGGTCATCCCCCCCCCACAGTATCCAGAATGGTATACTTATTCCGGAGGGGGACAACCACAGGGGATACCATCACTGACTGCTCTCTCCCCTCCTCTCTCCTGTCTGACACCCATCCCTTACTGTTAAGGGGGACACCCACCGGGGTACTCTCTGGTACGTGACCTTTACCCTTCCTACCCGTGACCCACTTGTCCTCCTCCTGTGGCCCTGGTGTGACGACCTGCCTGTAACTTCTATCTATTAACTTCTCATTTTCCCTGACTAGACTCAGGTCATCGAGGTGCAGCTCCAGTTCCCTAACGCGGTCTCTCAGGAGCTGCAGTTCGACGCACCTGGTGCAGATATGGACTTCCGGGAGGCTAGGCGACTCCATGAACTCCCACATCCGACACCGGCAGCAACAAACTGGCCTCCCACTCATAGTTACCCCTTTCTTTAAATTACTGGAGAAACGAAGAACAGAACCTACCCTGCCTCTGCCCGTTTCCTCCTAAGCCCGTTGAGTCAAAGCCCTTCAGCTCTCACTCTGCTTCCTGCTCACTCCGCCGCCCACTAACAAAGCTGCCCGCTGGATAGTGCGGCCTGCCTTTTAAACTTTACGCGCTGAAAAAAACCCTTCCCAGCTCACCCCGCGGCCCACTTCCGCTTAACGTTTAAAGTCACTTTTTAACAACAAAAGAAACCCTGTGAAAAACGAAAAATTAGCCAGTCGCTTACCTTCACTCTCCCGCCACAAATCGATCCTCCTCGGCTTGTTCCGATGAACAATGACGAGGCAGCAGGAAGTGTAGACAGAGCCAATGGATGGGAGGCTGGTTTGCGTGATGGATTGTGTTACATTCACGCCGTTTCATAGTTTCTTGCGGTCTTGGGCAGAGCAGGAGCCATACCAAGCTGTGATACAATCAGAAAGAATGCTTTCTATGGTGCATCTGTAAAAGTTGGTGAGAGTCATAGCTGACATGCCAAATTTCCTTCGTCTTCTGAGAAAGTGGTGGGCTTTCTTAACTATAGCATCGGCATGGGGGGACCAGGACGGGTTGTTGGTGATCTGGACACCTAAAAACTTGAAGCTCTTGATCCTTTCTACTTCATCCCCGTTGATGTAGACAGGAGCATGTTCTCCTTTACGCTTCCTGAAGTCGCTGACAATCTCCTTCGTCTTGTTGACATTGAGGGAGAGATTATTGTCGCCGCACCAGTTCACCAGATTCTCTATCTCATTCCTGTACTCTGTCTCATTATTGTTTGAGATCCGACCCACTACGGTGGTGTCGTCAGCAAACTTGAAAATTTGACTCAGCGACAGTGAAGGAACGGTGATATATTTCCAAGTCAGGATGGTGAGTGGCTTGGAGGGGAACTTGCAGGTGGTGGTGTTCCCAGATATCTGCTGGGTATCTTGATGGTGGCTATCATAGAGTTCCCCACACTTTGCCACATTATACTCCATTTGTCGTCTTGTTGTTCACTCACTTCACCTATCTGTATCTCTTTGCAGTCTCTCTGTTTCCTCCTCACAACTCATATTCCCACCTAGCACCGATCGTCAGCAAACAGACACATTACTCTCAGGGAGGGTCGTTCAAAACTAAACGTTCCTTCACTCAGAGTTTCTGAATCTTTGGAATTTTCTACATCAGATAGCTGCAGATGTGGTTTTGGAACTAAATCTGAAGATATTTTACTTCCCTAATTCTGTACCAGCTTCACTCAAATGGGTTTTCTTTTGGTGCCATCTTGTCACGAACTTCAATGTTTCACTTTGTTCAGGATGCTGAAACAGGAAGAGATACCTGCCGATGCTGGCAGCTCTGCACAGACACTCTGCACTCGGATTTCTAAAGGCCAGAATTCTGTTGAGCTTTTGATCAGATTTATTGTGCTGAAGCTTTCAGAGATTTGGTAAAGCTGGGCACAGCTCTGGACAAAGCAGCCGGCTTGATTGGCATCCCATCCACCAGCTTCAGAATGGTTAGAGGGAGTGTATGATCTCGGGGTGGGGTCTCTAATGGACATAGGGGACCCCCTGAAAGAGGTACCTCTCCTCCATGTCCAACAGAACCCTCACAGTAAGAGTTGTTGGGGTTCCTGCTCCACATTCCCTGCTGAATGTAAAATAGCGGCGGAGCTGGAACAAAACATTTACGTGGCCACCTGTGGTCCTGAATAAATCAAAGGGCAGACAGCTACCAGGTACCATCCCCAAGCAGTGTAAAATGGGGAGGGGGAGTGGGGGGGTGAGATGGCGGGGGGAGAGACCACCTACTTTATGTTATGAACACCAACCCCCCAACCCTCTCTTCAAATGTGCTGGTGGTCCGAACCTCCAGTCCAGCCAACAGATTAGGATCATTAGGTGGCAAATGACCTTTGTACAAGTGTCAGGCAATGAGCATCTTCAGCAAGCTTCATGATTCACAGTAACCCCACCCTCCAACAGCCACATAATCTGATGGGAGAGGCTGAATATAAACCCATCCAAAAATAGACCAATTTGCGGAGGAACTATCTGGATAATTCCATTCCGCAGCTTAGGCAATCACATCTTTCAGCCACCTTGAGGCAGGTTCTATTCCATCGACCTTTACATACACCAGTCACCAGCCCAGTTAGTGAATGGCCCAAATCCCTACTGAAGCAATTGTAATGAAACTACAACCTCACCTCACAAACCAGCGGAAGGGAAGACACGTGGTTCAGCCCTTATGTAACTTCCACATATGATCCCCCATTTAAAAAATTATTTGTGGGAGATGGGTGTCACTGGCTAGACCGAGCATTTATTGCCCATCCCTAGTTGCCCTTGAGAAGGTGGTGGTGAGCCGCCTTCTTGAATCGCTGCAGTCTCTGTCCCCAATCCTCCCTAATGTCCCTCATTGCATTAATCTGGCAATACGAAACCCATCTGATCTGTTGAGACTGCCCTAGAAACTACAGATTAATTAGAAACCACTTGTTAACCATGTAGTATAAAGGGTTAATGGCTATTATGCTAATCGCTAATATTCACCATTAGTGATGTGCGATCGCGTGTCACTGGAACTCAGAGAGAGATGGTTCCGGAAGGCATCTCGTGCTTATCTTTCCTTGTACATAGGCGGTCATGCAAGGGAACCAAGGGAACCGGAGTGAATCAGCGAGAATGTTGTTCAGCAGTTCCAACAAAGGAAAACACCCCAATCAGACTTCAAATCAGGAGGCAAGAGGAGGAGGAACTGAAATTTTCTTCAGGTTGAGTTTAAGCAGAGTCATACGGGAGGTGGGAGAGAGGTGTAAACATCGAGAGAGAGAATTCCAGAGGTTAGGTACAGGACAGCTTCCCTGTGGTAGGGAAAAGGGAATGGAAGAATAAACTGCAACCACACTCCCAAACCCACAACCACTACCATCTAGAAGGACAAGGGCAGCAGATACCTGGGAACACCCCCACCTGCAAGTTCCCCTCTGTTACATATTTGGGGTTGTTGTTGTATTGTTACATTGTCACTTTCAGAGTCCAGTCACATGTATAATTTGTGACATCATTGGCTGCTTCATGGCTTTGCCTCAGTCTAGATTAGCCGTGATCTGATGGAATGGCAGAGCAGACCCGAGGGGCTGAATTTGCCTATTTCTGCTCCTAATTCCTATGTTCTGATGTAAGCCTTTGGAGATTTGATTTGATTTGATTTATTATTGTCACGTGTATTAGTGCACAGTAAAAAGTATTGTTTCTTGCGCGCTGTACAAAGTGTACCGTTCATAGAGAAGGAAAGGAGCGAGTGCAGAATGTAGTGTTACAGTCATAGCTAGGGTGTAGAGAAAGATCAACTGAGTGCGAGGTAGGTCCATTCAAATGTCTGACGGCAGCAGGGAAGAAGCTGTTCTTGAGTCGGTTGGTACGTGACCTCAGACTTTTGTATCCTTTTCCCGACGGAAGAAGGTGGAAGAGAGAATGTCCGGGGTGCGTAGGGTCCTTGATTATGCCGGCTGCTTTTCTGAGGCAGCGGGAAGTGTAGACAGAGTCAATGGCTGGGAGGCTGGTTTGATGGACTGGGCTTCATTCACCCTTCGTAGTTTCTTGCGGTCTTGGGCAGAGCAGGAGCCATACCAAACTGTGATACAACCAGAAAGAATGTTTTCTATGGTGCATCTGTAAAGGTTGGTGAGAGTCAGAGCGGACATGCCAAATTTGCTTAGTCTTCTGAGAAAGTAGAGACGTTGGTGGTTAACAATTAAGAGTGAACAATTATTCAGTAAACCTGCATTGTTGTTTGTGTCGAACCCCACGTGCTACAACTCCATGTTCCTTTGTCCTGGGTGCAGTACACAACACCCTCCAAACCACTCACTGTCCTGACTTGGAAATATATCGCTGTTCCTTCACTGTCACTGGGTCAAAATTCTGGGACTCCCTCCCTAACAGCACTGTGGGTGTACCTACGTCTCATGGACTGCAGCGGTTTAAGAAGACAACTCACCACTGCCTACTGAAGGGCAATTAGGAATGGGCAATAAATGCTGGCCTTGTCAGTGACATCTGCATTCTGTTAACAGGCAGGAGGTTTAGGGGGATATGAGGAAGAACTTTCTTACCCAGAGGGTTGATGAGGGTCTGGAATGCGCTGCCTGGGAGGGTGGTAGAGGCGGGATGCCTCACATCCTTTAAAAAGTATTTGGATGAGCACTTGGTACATCATAACATTCAGGGCTATGGGCCAAGTGCTGGGACTCGGTGGGAGTACAGGTGTTTCTAATGTGTCAGTACAGACTCGATGGGCTGAAGGGCCCCTTCTGCGCTGTATGATTCTATTTTACGATTCTATGAACAAATAAAAGAAGTCCTGACAATGAAGGTTCCAATTCTTTGGTAAATTAAAAGAATCGCAATTAAAGCATTCTCATCACTACTCCAGGCAAGTTATCCATAAACTGACATGTTAAAGTAAATTAAAGTTTATTTATTAGTCACAAGTAATGCTCACATTAAGTTACTGTGAAATTCCCCTACTCGTCACACTTGGCACCAGTTTGGGTCAATGCACCCTAACCAGCATGTCATTCAGACTGTGGGAGGAAACCGGAGCACCCGGAGGAAACCCACGCAGACACGGGGAGAACGTGCAAACTCCGCACAGACAGTGACCCAAGCCAGGAATCGAACCTGGGTCCCTGGCGCTGTGAGGCAACAGTGCTAACCACTGTGCCATCGTGCAACCCCAGCATCATAGAAACATAGAAACATAGAAAGACTACAGCACAAACAGGCCCTTCGGCCCCGCAAGTTGTGCCGAACATATCCCTACCTTTTAGGCAGACCTATAACCCTCCATCCTATTAAGTCCCATGTACTCATCCAGGAGTCTCTTAAAAGTCCCTATTGAGTTTGCCTCCACCACCACTGACGGCAGCCAATTCCATTCGCCCACCACCCTCTGTGTGAAAAACGTACCCCTAACATTTCCCCTGTAACTACCCCCCAGCACCTTAAACCTGTGTCCTCTCGTAGCAGCCATTTCCACCCTGGGAAAAAGCCTCTGAGAGTCCACCCGATCTATGCCTCTCAACATCTTAGATACCTCTATTAGGTCTCCTCTCATCCTACATCTCTCCAAGGAGAAAAGACCGGGCTCCCTCAGCCTATCCTCATAAAGCATGCCACTCAATCCAGGCAACATCCTTGTAAATCTCCTCTGCACCCTTTCAATCTTTTCCACATCCTTCCTATAGTGAGGTGACCAGAACTGAGCACAGTACTCCAAGTGGGGTCTGACGAGGGTCTTATATAGCTGCATCATTATCCCCGGACTCCTAAACTCAATCCCTCGATTGATAAAGGCCAGCACACCATATGCCTTCTTAACCACCTCCTCCACCTGCGGGGCCAATTTTAGAGTCCTATGGACCCGGACCCCAAGGTCCTTCTGATCCTCTACAGTACTAAGAGTCTTTCCCTTTATATTGTACTCCTTCATCTCATTTGGACCACTACGCATTTATCTGGGTTGAAGTCCAACTGCCACTTCTCCGCCCAGTCTTGCATCCTATCTATGTCCCTCTGTAACTTCTGACATCCCTCCAGACTATCCACAACCCCACCAACCTTCATGTCGTCGGCAAACTTACCAACCCATCCCTCCACTTCCTCATCTAGGTCATTTATGAAAATGACAAACAGCAAGGGTCCCAGAACAGATCCCTGGGGAACACCACTGGTGACCGACCTCCATTTAGAAAAAGACCCATCTATACACACTCTCTGCCTCCTTTGGGCAAGCCAGTTCTGGATCCACAGGGCAGCAGCACCTTGGATCCCATGCCCTCTCACTTTTTCTAGAAGCCTTGCATGGGGGACCTTATCGAACGCCTTGCTAAAATCCATATAAACCACATCTACCGCTTTCCCTTCGTCAATGTGTTTAGTCACATTTTCAAAGAACTCCACCAGGCTCGTAAGGCACGATCTGCCTTTGACAAAGCCATGCTGAGTATTCTTGAGCATCTAAACCTCTCTAAATGCTCATAAATCCTGTCCCTCAGGATCTTCTCTATCAGCTTACCAACCACTGAGGTTAGACTCACCGGTTGGTAATTTCCTGGGCTATCCCTATTCCCCTTCTTGAAAATAGGAACCACATCCGCAATCCTCCAATCCTCCGGCACCTCTCCCGTCTCCATCAACGACGCAAAGATCATTGCCAGAGGCTCTGCAATCTCTTCCCTCGCCTCCCACAGTAACCTGGGGTACATCCCATCCGGACCCGGCGACTTATCTATCTTGATGCCATTCAAAGATTCCAGCACAACCTCTTTCTTAAAGTCCACATACTCAATCTTTTCAGTCCACCGCAAGCCCACAGTACATCCACCCAGGTCCTTCTCCTCTGTGAAAACTGAGGCAAAATACTCATTAAGTACCTCTGCCATTTCTACTGGTTCCGTACAGACTTTCCCGCCTTCACCTTTTATAGGCCCTATTCCGCCACGTCTCATCCTTTTACTTTTCACATATTTATAGAATGCCTTAGGGTTCTCCTTAATCCTACCTACCAAGGCCTTCTCGTGACCCCTTCGGGCTCTCCTAATTTCCTTCTTTAGTCCCTTTCCACAAGCCGTATACTCTTCTAAATCCCTATCTTCGCCAAGCTCTCTGAACCTTTTGTCCGCTTTCCTTTTCTTCACAACAAGGTCCCGCACAGCTTTCGTGCACCACGGTTCCTTTAACCTACCAACACCTCCCTGTCTGCTTGGAAAGTTGTCCTGTAGAACTCTAGACAGAGATTCCTAGAAAAACTGCCACCTCTCTTCAGTACATTTCCCTGAGAATACCTCCTTCCAATTTACTCCTCTAATTTGCTGCCTTATGTCTTCATATTTCCCCTTACTCCATATAAACGCTTTCCTAGCTTGCCTGATCCTCTCTTTTTCCAATGCAAGCATAAAGGAGATAGAGTTATGATCGCTATCCCCAAGATGCTCTCCCACTGAGAGATCTGACACCTGTCCAGGTTCATTGGTCAGTATCAGATCAAGTACAGCTTCTCCTCTTGTAGGCTTGTTCACAAGCTGTGTCAGGAAACCCTCCTGAACACACCTAACGAACTCCTCCCATCCAATCCCCTTACCCGAGGGATATTCCAATCTATGTTTGGGAAATTAAAGTCTCCCATCACAACAACTCTGCTATTATTGCAACTCTCCAGGATCTGTTTCCCTATCTACTCCTCCATCTCCCTGTTACTTTTGGATGGCCTATAGAAAACTCCCAGCAAAGTGATCGACCCCTTCCCACTCCGAACTTCCACCCACAGAGACTCTGTAGACAATCCCTCCACAGCATACACCTTCTCTACAGCTGTGACACTATCCCTGATCAACAGTGCCACTCCACCCCCTCTCTTGCCTCCCTCCCTGTCCTTCCTGAAACATCTGAATCCGGGCACCTGGAGTATCCAGTCCTGACCCTGAGACATCCAAGTCTCCGTAATGGCCCCCACATCACACTTCCAGGCATCGATACACACTCTGAGCTCATCCCCTTTATTCACTATACTCCTGGCATTAAAGTAAACACATCTCAATCCTTTGGTCTGACCTCTCCCCTTCTCTATCCCCCGTCCATCCTCCCTCTTGCACCGTCTATAACCCTTCTCTGTTTGCGAGCTAACTTCCTCGCTCCCAGTCTCCTCGTCTCGATCCCCTCCCCCCAACCTGTCTAGTTTAAACTCTCCCCAGTAGCCTTAGCCAACCTTCCCACCAGGATATTGGTCCCCCTGGGATTCAAGTGCCACACGTTTTTTGTGTACAGGTCATACCTGCCCCTAAAGAGGTCCCAATGGTCCAGGAACCTGAATCCCTGCCCCCTGCACCAGTCCCTCAGCCACACATTCATCCTCCACCTCACTCCATTCCTGCTCTCACCTTCCCGTGGCACAAGCAGCAATCCTGAGATTACTACTGTTGCTTTCCTCCTTCTCAGCTGTCTCCCTAATTCCCTATACTCTCTTTTCATGACCCCTTCTCCCTTCCTTCCCACATCAGCGGTACCAATATGTACTGCTACCTCTGGCTCCTCTCCCTCCCCCCTCAGGATCTCTGGGACTCGATCAGCGACATCCTGGATCCCGGCCTCAGGGAGGCAGATCACCATCCGAGACTCCCGTTGGAAGATCTTTGAGAAGTTCTTCAAAAACAGTTCAGGTAACAACAGGACATCTGCCTGTAAAAGTTATAGAGTGGAGTGCCATTCGACAAGTGAATTGAAAATGACTGATTTTGTTGGTTCCCAGCTGCAGTGTGTAACAACCGAAGAAAACATTACAACTGGCCCCAGAATGATGTTATCTTTCTTTTCCATGGTGTTACCAAGCATGTCTACAGACACTGGGACACCAATCAGCCTCTTGAAACTCCAAGTCAGCAGGGAGTCCTGGACAGAGCCATGCCACATGCTACAAGGAGGGCTGCAGACAACCTCCCACACCGCCTTGGCCCTAATTTACCTGGAAAGGTCAGCACAGGTTTGACCTTTTCCCTGCTCCTCTTCCCTCAGGTTCTGTCCGGGAATATTTGCACTGTCGGCAGTGGCTGTTCAGAAAAGTGAACGTTTACTTTCCCAGTGAAGAGTAAAAGGAGTCTGACGCAGGTGAATCGTCTCAATGGACTATTTCATTCCTCATAGTACATTGGTGCATCCACTACCCAATAGTTACGTTTCAGAATCTGAGTCCAAATCCGCCACTGCAAATATGAAATTCAGTTTCACTCTGAACCCCCTCTGAAGTGGACACAACGTTAAAAATAATCACCACCATCCTCATTAGTGACAATCATTGACGTTCCACTGCGAGTGCCCTGTGGAAACCCCTCTTACCCTCCCGCTCCATTGGGGTAACCACTGGGAATCTGGCCTGTATGCTCACTCACAACAGAGTGAGTTCATTCATGTCCGTCTCTCTGCTCAGGGAAGATGCTGGAGCCAGTCTGTCTGAGTCTGTTCACAAAGCCAGTGTCACACAAGCACTGACTTTCCCCATCACCCCACACGGGGGTAAACTGGGTCATACTCGACCTTTCCCTCAATTATTATCAGATTCTCGTAATCACACCGAGACTGTGGGCCTCATTGTCACGGCATTTGCACCGTTTTGAGGTTTCTGAACGGCTCATTTTAAAAAGCGGTGAACAGGCGGGCTGTGAGGTTCAGTCACTGTATCCTGGCGCCCGTGACTGATATTTAGTGAAGGTTAGAAATGTGCAATTTCCCCACCACAGAACTTGTGGAACGATGTCCCTTTGAGTCTCTGAAAAGTGTTAAGATGCCTAATTTGTTCTTGTAGTGAAGTAGGCAATTTTCCAAAAGCCATATTGGCACCATTCATAACGTGCCTACAATGCAGAGGGGAACACCGGATGGATATTCGTTCAAACCCCCTCTGCACAGCTGAGAGACCTTTAAATTTCAAAGCCAACGAAAGACCCTTATTCTGCCCAGCAACAGCGCGAAGCTGCATTTTAAACCGGCCTTTGGCCAAGGAAGATCGGGATATCTGCGAGTCAAGACCGAGAGTGGGCTATATGGCATAACCAGACTATCAATAAAATATTACAGGAATAAAATGGCCAAGGCAGGCAAAGAAACTTAACAAACTAGGGTAAAAGGAATAAAAGATTAGATTAAATTTCCCTACACACAGCAGGACAAAATGACATTAACACCTAATCTCGCAAGCAGGGAACACAGACACAAAACAATGAGGTCAATTCAGATAAGGAGACACATAGAGGGGATAATGGGAAACACATTAAAACACCGGGGCAAGAACAGGTAGTCCCATTAACACAAACACACACCATACAAATGCAAATTGACAAGCCTCCCAGAGAACTTCCTGACCCGACAGACCACTTTATACATATTGTAAAAATGCATAATCAAATGTTCCCGCTCGAATTTGGATCCCTATAAAGATCCAGAGCTGATGTGAAAGGATTGAGATCAATGTGGCCAAGCCACTGTTTCTGAGCTGGTTACGTTGGTTCTCCCTGGGATCCCAGTAATTGTACAATAAAGAAAAACACTTTGAACTTTGCCTTGCGACTCGACCTCCTTGAATGCACTGGTACAAGGGATTTTTCCCTACAACAGTAGATTCTGTGTTCAGTTAAATGTCGATGTAGTCGCTAATTCTTGTCTTTCCAAATGGAATGTTTTGTTTTGATTGCCAGTGCACAGGGCTCGATGTGTCCGTTTCACCATTCAAACCTCTTCAATGCCATCTGCCTGAAAGGTTAAAACGTGCTCTGCAAAATAATAGTGGGCCCAGACTCGGGGCCTATTGTGACAGGCTGCATTAAACTCTGCCAATCGTGTCCATTGAAATCGTCCCAGAAAAGAACGAGCAGCCCAAAACGGCATTCATGAGGCACCATGGTTCATGGAGAAGTCTCATAGCCAACTTCTCCTGGCAATTAATGAAAGGCAGATAATAAAAAAAGGAACTCCTCAGGTACTGAAGCAGTCCATGTTGTGACGTCAGTGTGGCTTTCAGAAAGTGTTTTTTATCATGATTTGTGCAGCTCACAGTTTCAGTGATGTCATTGTTGCTGGGCTGACTGCGATGAGTCCTTTTATTGCTTCTAAAGCGGTTTAAATTGTGTTTACTCTGGGATTAATTTTACAATCCTGCATTGTTAGGAGAACAGTCACCTGTTTTTGGACAGTTTCTTTCCCAGTGAGTTTAAGGTTTCGTTTTCAGTTCTGAGCTGCAGTTAGACCATAAGACATAGGAGCAGAATGAGGCCACTCGGCCCATCGAATCTGCTCCGCCATTCAATCATGGCTGATATTTTTCTCATCCCCATTCTCCTGCCTTTTCCCCATAACCCCTGATCCCCTTATTAATCAAGAACCTATCTATCTCTGTCTTAAAGACACTCAATGACCTGGCCTCCACAGCCTTCTGCAGCAAAGAGTTCCACAGATTTACCCTTCTCTGGTTGAAGAAATTCTCCTCATCTCTGTTTTAAAGGATCGTCCCTTTAACCTGAGGTTGTGCCCTCTGGTTCTAGTTGTTCCTACTAGTGGAATCATCCTCTCCACATCCACTCTATCCAGGCCTCGCAGTATCCTGTAAGTTTCAATAAGATCCCCCCTCATCCTTCTAAACTCCAACAAGTACAGACCCAGAGTCCTCAACCGTTCCTCATACGACAAGCTCTTCATTCCAGGGATCCTTCTTGTGAACCTCCTCTGGACCCTTTCCAAGACCAGCACATCCTTCCTCAGATATGGGGCCCAAAACTGCTCACAATACTCCAAATGGGGTCTGACCAGAGCTTTATACAACCTCAGAAGTACATCCCTGCTCTTGTATTCTAGCCCTCTCGACATGAATGCTAACATTGCGTTTGCCTTCCTAACTGCCGACTGAACCTGCACGTTAACCTTCAGAGAATCGTGAACAAGGACTCCTAAGTCCCTTCGTGCTCCTGATTTCCTAAGCATTTTCCCATTTTGAAAATAGTCTATGCCTCCATTCCTCCTTCCAAAGTGCGTAACCTCACACTTTTCCACATTGCATTCCATCTGCCACTTCTTTGCCCACTCTCCTAGTCTGTCCAAGTCCTTCTGCAGCCCCCCTGCTTCCTCAATACCACTTGTCCCTCTACATGTCTTTGTATCATCTGCAAACTTAGCAACAGTGCCTTCAGTTCCTTCTTCCAAATCCTTTGAGTTTTAGAAGGGACAGCAAGCTAAAAAGAAGTGTTTCCCTCTCTCCCTGTATTATTTGGGAATCCTGCTGGTGATCTTAATGCAAGGTTTTGCCTTCCTGAAGGAAATAACCTGCTGTTGTTGATTAGCTGAAAACAAGGTCTTGTTTTACTGAAGGGTGATAATCTGCTGTTATTGGGGGCTGGAGCAGAGTCTCTCTGGGGCTTTTGGAAGCTGTCTTGTCTACAAGCTGCTTGGGGTGCATCAAGATTGAGAGTTTTCAATTCTCCATCCAAAGGACTCAATGTCCGGTATCACATGAGCATTAGACTTTGCTGTGTTTAAAGGGTTTTGTCTAAAGGAAGCTTGAGTTTGATTGGAGCATTCTGGATATCTTTGTCAAGGGTTATACATGATCATGATTGTTTGTTTCTTGTTTGTAATTGATAAAAGTTCTTGCTAATTTTCTCACTGTACATGTTAGCTATATTCTTAAATAAACTTTGTTTGATAAAAGCTCCCCCGTGGGTCATTGGAATCATACCTGAAGTGAAACCTATCATGCTTATCCGAGCCAAACTCAAGATGGAAAACTTATGATCCAGGTGGGCTTCATAAAACACTTTGAAGTTTCTAACCTGAATTATAACAATGTCCAAATGCAGCAAGACCTGGACAATATCCAAGCCTGGGATAACAAGTGGCAAGTAACATTCATGACACACAAGTGTCAGGCAATGACCATCTCCAATAAGAGAGGATCTAACCACCACCCTTTTACATTCAATGGCATTTCCATCACTGAATCCCCCACTATCAATATCCTGGGGCTACCATTGCCCCGAAGCTGAACTGGACCAGCTATACAAATACTGTGGCTACCAGAGCATGTCAAAGGTTAGAAACCCTGTGGTGAGTGACTACCTCCTGCTACAAGTCACAAGTCAGGATGGTGATGGAATACTCCCCACTTGCCTGGATGGGTGCAACTCCAACAGCCACTCAAGAAGCTCGACACCATCTGAAGTCGGTAAAAATACCTCTTGAGGCTGGTATGAATCAAAATAGAGTAGGCTTTATTCTCACAAGCTTGTGGGAGAACTTGACCCCTTGAAAGTGGAAGCCAAAGTTCTCTCTGAACACAAGAAGCGTGGACCTTTATACATCAGGGTTCCCAATACAAGTCATGAAGCAAAGTCCAGTTAACAGTCCTTGCTCATAAATTATAGTTCCTTTAACAGCTTCTGATACACTCTGGTTTCTGGTGAGAGACTATCTGGTATCCTTGGGTCATAAAGCACAATTCTCCTGGTAGTTGTAGTCAAGATACAACCTCTGGTCCCCCTGCTCTTCCCGCGGCTTCTCCTTTGAAGTGACTGTGTGCGATTGCAGCTGTCCCAGTGGGAGTCCTCCTTCAAACGGCCATTCTCGCACTCTACCATTTGGTAGCTGCTTACTTTGTTTAAATCATACACAAGCCTACGGGAAACGTAAGACTTACCACCCAACATTTACATTTAACTGTCTGTTTTATCAGAATGATATAAACAAGCAAGGGAACCATGAACAAATGGCTTATACTACTACCAGGAGCAATATAAACAAAGGGGAGACTAGCCATAAGGAAGGGTTATGTTTGTGATACATTCCAGGTACAAAGTTCAAGCTTTTAGGTGCAAAATACATTGAGTACAAAAAAACATTAACCCTTTCCCTTCTTCACCATCCAGGACAGAGCAGCCCACTTGATTGGCACCCCTTCCACCACCTTCAACATTCAATGAACAGTGTGTACTATCTACAAGATGCATTGCAACAATTCACCAAAGATCTCACCAAGGTTCCTTAGGCAGCATCTTCCAAACCCATGGCCTTTACTATCTAGAAGGACAAGAGCAACAGACACATGGGAACACCACTGCCTGGAAGCTTCCCTCCAAGTCACTCCTGGTTCTGATTTGAAAATATGTCGCTGTTCCTTCACTGCCTCTTCATCAAGAACTTGGAACTGCCTCACTAACAGCACAGTGGGTGTACCTACACCCCGAGGACTGTAGTGATTCCAGGAGGCAGCTCACCACCACCTTCTGAAGGGGAATTAGGGATGGGCGATAAATGCTGGGCCTGGCCAGCGACACCCGCATAACGTAACTGAATAAAAGAAAAAGATTTCAACTCATGCTGCAGCAGATCCCGAAGCTTTCAATCGGGATGTAATTGGCAGATCAACCTTGATTGGATGAAGGGTTTGGAATGGCAGAGCAAGACCAGCAGATTATAGACAGAGTCAGTCATCCCACTATCAATAGGTCGGAGGAAAGTTCTGCAGCCTGATTCTATCCAATCAAGATTGGTAATGGATACCCTGCTCTCAACAATGGGGACCAAGGCTGTGATGTATAGAAATGGCTTCTCGCAGGAGATCAATGTTTATAATCGTATCAGACTCTCGTTCTGAGCTCCACAACTTCACAAATAATCCTTTATTCAACAATACTGCAGATGCTGCAAATCGGAAATAAAAACAGAAAAGCCTGTGAATACTCAGCAGGTCTCAGTAAAGCCTTTGACAAGGTCCCTCATGGCAGACTGGTACGAAAGGTGAAGTCACACGGGATCAGAGGAGAGCTGGCAAAATGGATACAGAACTGGCTTGGCCATGGAAGACAGAGGGTAGCAGTAGAGGGGTGCTTTTCTGAATGGAAGGCTGTGATTAGCAGCGAACCACAGGGATCAGTTCTGGGACCTTTGTTCTTCATAGTATATATAAATGATTTGGAGGAAAATGTAGCTGGTCTGATTCGCAAGTTCGCAGATGACACAAAAATTGGTGGAGTTTCGGTGAAGAGGATTGTCAGAGGATACAGCAAGATATAGAACGGTTGGAGACTTGGGCGGAGAAATGGCAGACAGAGTTTAATCTGGACAAATGTGAGATAATGCATTTGGAAGCTCCAATGCATGTAGGAATTATAAAGTAAATGGTAGAACCCTCAGGAGTATTGACAGGCAGAGAGATTTGGGCGTACATGTCCACCGACCACTGAAAGTGGCAACGCAGGTGGAGAAGGTAGTCAAGAAGGCATACGGCATGCTTGCCTTCATCGGCTAGGGCATTGAGTATAAAAATTGATTTGATTTTGATTTTATTTGATTTGATTCATTATTGTCACATGTATTAGCATACAGTGAAAAGTATTGTTTCTTGTGCGCTATACAGACAAAGTATACCGTTCATAGAGAAGGAAAGGAGAGAGTGCAGAATGTGGTGTTGCAGTCATAGCTAGGGTGTAGAGAAAGATCAACTTAATGCAAGGTAGGTCCGTTCAAAAGTCTGACGGCAGCAGGGAAGGAGCTGTTCTTGAGTTGGTTGGTACATGACCTCAGACTTTTGTATCCTTCTCCCAACAGAAGAAGGTGGACGAGAGAATGTCCGGGGTGCGTGGGGTCCTTAATTATGCTGGCTGCTTTGCCGAGGCTGCGGGAAGTGTAGACAGAGTCAATGGATGGGAGGCTGGCTTGCATGATGGATTGGGCCATTTTTTAATTTCTTGCAGTCTTGGGCAGAGCAGGAGCCATACCAAGCTGTGATGCAACCAGGAAGAATGCCTTCTATGGTGCATCTGTAAAGGTTGGTGAGAGTCGTAGCTGACATGCCAAATTTCCTTTGTCTCTGAGAAAGTAGAGGTGTTGGTGGGCTTTCTTAACTATAGTGTCGGCATGGGGGGGCCAGGACAGGTTGTTGGTGATCTGGACACACAAAAACTTGAAGCTCTCGACCCTTTTTATTTCATCCCCGTTGATGTTGATGTAGACAGGGGCATGTTCTCCTTTACGCTTCCTGAAGTCAATGACAATCTCCTTCGTTTTGTTGACATTCAGGGAGAGATTATTGTTGCCGCACCAGTTCACCAGATTCTCTATCTCATTCCTTAACTCTGTCTCGTCATTGTTTGAGATCCGACTCACTATGATGGTGTCGTCAGCAAACTTGAAAATCGAATTGGTGGAGAATTTGACCGCACGGTCATAAGTGTATAAGTAGGGGGCTGAGAGCACAGCCTTGTGGGGCACCGGTGTTCAGGATGATAGTGGAGGAGTTGTTGTTGCCTATCCTTACTGATTGTGGTCTATTGGCAGGTCATGTTGCAGCTGTACAGAACCTTAGGCCTAATTTGGAATATTGTGTACAATTCTGGTCGCCACTCTACCAGAAGGATGTGGATACTTTGGAGAGGGTACAGAAGAGGTTTACCAGGATGTTGCCTGGTCTGGAGGGTTTTAACTATGAGGAGAGGTTGGATAAACTTGGTTTGTTCTCACTGGAACGATGGGGGTTGAGGAGTGACCTGATACAGGTTTACAAGATTATGAGTGGCACGGACAGAGTGGATTGTTAGATGCTCTTTCCAAGGGTAGAAAAGGCAAGTACTAGGGGACATAGGATTAAGGTGCATGGGGAAAGTTTAGAGGAGATGTGCAAGGCAGGTTTTTTACACAGAGGGTGGTGAATGACTGGAACGCGCTGCCCGGGGAGGTGGTGGGAGCAGGTACGATAGCGGCTTTTAAGGGGCATCTAGACGAACACATGAATAGGATGGGAATGGAAGGATACGGACTCTAAGTGCGTACGGTTTTAGCTTAGGCAGGCATCATGGTCAGTGCAGGCTTGGAGGGGCCGAACGGCCTGTTCCTGTGCTGTACTGTTCTTTGTTGTCTGGCAGCGTCTGTAGAGAGAGAAACTGAGCAATGGAAGCTATGTTAATGGGTTTGCAATCCACAGGCTTGAAATAATCATCTAGAGAGCAAGAGGTTAAGGGTGACACCCTACTGGCTGGAACGCCACCCTGGGAATGGAGGGATACAAACGATTGGTCTAGTTGGACCAAGGAGCGGCACAGGCTTGGAGGGCCGAAGGACCTGTTTCCTGTGCTGTACTGTTCTTTGTTCTTTGTTCTTTGAGTCTCCTGTCACTTCCTGTGGGAAGGTCTCCGGGAAAGGGCACGATGCGTAGGGCCAAGTCTCCCAATCGGCAGTAAGAACTTTTAAACGATGGAAGACAGAGGCTGGGTCCCCACCTGCCGAATTAAACAGTCCCCGATTTCCAAATTGCCCACGGAATTCTGCCCTAAAGTTCACCAAGGACAGAGTGAACTTTTAAATTCAGTTTTAAAGATCTGGAAATTAAAATCGCTTATCAATGAAGATGACAATGTTGTCAAATTCCAATACCAATAATAATTGTCCAGTCTGCTTTCTATGTGACTCCAGTCCCACAGCAATATAGTTATCTACCGTCTGAAGGTAAGAAATGTCTGACAAGCTAAAAATGAATAATAAAAGCAAGATAAATTGAATATTCTCATTCCTATCAGGGCGGCACGGTGACACAGTGGTTTGCTCTGCTGTCTCATAGCGCCAGGGACCTGCGTTCAAATCCCGGCTTGGTTCACTGTCTGTGTGGAGTTTGCATGTTCTCCCCGTATCTGCGTGGGTTTCCTCCCACAATCCAAAGATGTGCGGGTTAGGCAGATTGGCCGTGCTAAATTGCCCCCAGTGTCAGGGGGACTCGCAGGGTAAATGCATGGGGTTATGGGGATCGGGCCTGAGTGGGATTGTTGTCGGTGCAGACTCGATGGGCCGACTGGCCTCCTTCTGTGCTGTAGGATTCTATGATTCTATCAGAAAGTGAGAATGTTGCTTGGGCCACACAGCTGTGAAGAAAGGGCTTGTACCCACCTTGGAGCAGTGTAACCCCTCCTTGTTCCCCCACCCTGCGTTGTTTCAAATTGTTGTGTACGCTCTCTCGAAGTCGCTTCCACTCCACCCAATTAGCTTCAGGTTAAGTTTCAGTCTGACTTCCTTCTCAGTGTAAACTCTAAAAGCATAACCCTGGGCAGTGAATTCCACTAAATGTCAGAATACTTATTCACCCACGTTAAGTGCACAGTGACTTGAGGGCGTAGCTCAGTGTGAGTGTGAAGGCTCACTCTGTGCAGCACACTTGCCTTCAGAAACTGTGCTTCTTTTCTGATCTTTAAGGTAAGGGAGTCTCAAGACACCAGGAAATAGCTGAAAGTTCTTGAGGGGCGGGGCCCTGTGTGATAGACAGCTTTTTTTGGTTAATTCTGTGAAGAGTTTCTCTGACAGTTCTCACCTGCGGCCTGAAGCTTCTGACAAGGGAACATCTTGAATCTCGGTGAGTAAAATTCCAGCACAAAGGTAAACAAGGAGGGTCACAGATTGTGGTGAAACTGAGTTAATATTAAACACTAAAGGTGCTCAGAAACTCAATAGCCGAGCCATAAACTCAGACTCTGAATCAGGAAGTAGCTGTGTGTGTGCCTGGGTACACTGCACTGGCTGTGTGCGTGTGTCTGGATACCTGTACTGGCTGTGTGTGTGTGCCTGGGTACACTGCACTGGCTCTGTGTGTGTGTGCCTGGGTACACTGCACTGGCTGTGTGTGTGTGTGTGCCTGGGTACACTGCACTGGTTGTGTGCGTGTGTCTGGATACACTGCACTGGCTGTGTGTGTGTGCCCGGGTACACTGCACTGGCTGTCTGTGTGTGTGTGTGTCCGGGTATACGGCACTGGCTGTGTGTGTGTCTGGATACACTGCATTGGTTTGTGAGTGCCTGGGTACACTGCATTGGCTGTGTGCGTGCGTGTGTGTATTTGGGTATATGGCACTGGCTCTGTGTGTATGTCTGGGTATACTGCAATGGCTCTGTGTGTCTGTTTGGGTATATGGCACTGGCTCTGTGTGTGTTGGGTATACCACACTTTCGACAAGGTCATGCTTTTAAGCTTCCTTTGTACTTTGATTTTTGTTCGGGCTGTTCCCCCCTCCTTTTGGGGAGCTGCCCCTTTTGCTTTGTCCTGACTTAATCTGAGTTTGTTTATTTGGTTTGCCCTAAAAAGAGGTCACATAACAGACTACTATGTAAACTTAAAGCACATGGGATTGCTTGAGATGGATAGAAAGCTGGTTAGCAGATAGGAGGCATAGAGTTGGCATAAATGGTATTTTTCTGATTGGCAGTCGGTAACTAGTGGGGTTCCGCAGATCTGTGCTCGGACGCCAATTGTTCCCATTATATATGAATGATTTGGAAGAGGGAACTGAATGTATTATCTCCAGATTTGCAGATGATCCAAAGTTGAGTGGGAGGGTGAGCTGTGAGGAGGATGCAGAGATGCTTCAGCGTGATTTGGACAGGCTGAGTGTGTGGGCATCTGCATGACAGATACAATATAATGTGGATAAGTGTGAGGTTATCCACTTTGGTAGCAAGTAGGAAGACAGATTATTACTTGAATGGGTGTAAATTGAAAGAGATGGATACATAGCGAGACCTTGGCATCCTTGTGCATCAGTCAGGGAGGAATGGTGGCACAATGGTTAGCACTGCTGCCTCACAGCGCCAGGGACCCAGGTTCAATTCCCGGCTTGGGTCACTGTCTGTCTGGTTTCCTCCCACATTCTGAAAGATTGCTGGTTAGGGTGCATTGGCCATGCTAAATTCTCCCTCAGTGTACCCGAACAGGCGCCGGAGTGTGATGATGAGGGGAATTTCACAGAAGCTTCATTGCAGTGTTAATGTAAGCCTACTTGTGACAATAATAAATAAAACTTTAAAAAAAGTCACTGAAAGTAAGCACGCAGGTACAGCAGGCAGTGAAGAAGGCAAATGGTATGTTGGCCTTCATTGATGTTTTACTGCTATTGTATAGGGCGTTGGTGAGGCCACACCTGGAGTATTGTGTGCAGTTTTGGTGTCCTTATCTGAGGAAGGATGTCCTTGCTATAGAGGGAGTACAGTGAAGGTTTACCAGGTTGATTCCTGGGATGGCAGGTCTGATTCCTGGGATGGCAGGTCTGTCACATGTGTGCAGTTTTGGTCTCCTTATCTGAGGAAGGATGTCCTTGCTATAGAGGGAGAGCAGCAAAGGTTTACCAGGCTGATTCCTGGGATGGCAGGTCTGTCGCATGAGGAGAGACTAAGCCGGTTAGGATTATATTCACTGGAGTTTAGAAGAGTGAGAGCGGATCTCATAGAAACTTATAAAATTCTAACAGGGTTAGACAGGGTAGATTCAGAAAGAATGTTCCCAATGGTGGGGCAGCCCAGAACTAGGGGTCATAGTTTGAGGATAAGGGGTAAACCTTTTAGAACTGAGGTGAGGAGAAATTTCTTCACCCAGAGGATGGTGAATGTGTGGAATTCACTCCCACAGAAAGTAGTTGAGGCCAAAACATTGTCTGATTTCAAGAAGAAGTTAGATTTCGCTCTTGGGGCTAAAGGATCAAGGGATATGAGGGGGATGGTGGGATCAGGATATTGAATTTGATGATCAGCCATGATCAAAATGAATGATGGAGCAGGCTCGAAGGGCCGAATGGCCTCCTCCTGCTTCTAGTTTTGAGGTTTTCAGTCAAAACACTGCAAAGTAGGATAAGTGAGCTGCTTTGTAAAGCTGGAAGGTTAGAGGTCGGCATGGCTTCACAATATAAATTGTGTCTTGTTTTAAGCAGAGGCAGTGTTTGCGATTTACATCTTGTCAGCATTGTCAGTTTGTGTGAAGGATCTCTGGACACCAGTCTGTTAAATAAGAAGTTAGATTCCCTGAGCGAGCAGTCGGGTAACTTTCACAATCAGTGCTATGTTCAGTCACACTGTCACCTCCAGGACACATACTGTCTATTCCTGTCTCCCCCGATTCGCCCAAAACCTGTCTCTTGCACTTTGCTCTGGGTGAAGCGATCCCAGTTTTGGAACGGTTATCAGAAGCAGATCAGAAACATAAACTAAAGTCAAACTGTCACGGAGTTTAATTTGTACAGACGGTGATCAAAAGGAGCAGCTGACCCTGAGTGATGACATTTTTCATGTGATATAAATTAGCTTGCCCTTCCCTATCTCTTGTAACCTCTTCCAGCCGAAACACCCCTCCCTATCCCTGTAACCTCATCCAGCCCCTATACCCCTCCCTATCTCTGTAACCTCTTCCAGCCCCTATACCCCTCCCTATCTCTGTAACCTCCTCCAGCCCCTACACCCCTCCCTATCTCTGTAACCTCCTCCAGCCCCTACACCCCTCTCTATCTCTGTAACCTCCTCCAGCTCCTACACCCCTCCCTAGTTCTGTAACCTCCTCCAGCCCCTACTATCCTCCCTATCTCTGTACCTCCTCCAGCCCTCTACAATCTTCCCTATCTCTGTAACATCCTCCAGCCCCAACAACCCTCCCTATCTCTGTAACCTCCTCCAGCCCCTACTATCCTCCCTATCTTTGTAACCTCCTCCAGCCCTCTACAATCCTCCCTATCTCTGTAACCTTCTCCAGCCCTCTACAATTCTCCCTATCTCTGTAATCTCCTCCAGCCCCGACAACCCTCCCTAACTCTGTAAAACCCTTGAACCCAATGATATCTCTGCATCCTTCCAATTCGGCCACTTGAGCCCCTGCCATTTCCATCACTTCTTTATTAGTGGCCATGCTTCCAGTCTCTCGGGATCTGGCCACCATAAACCTCTCCTCCGCTTTTCAATGCCCCTAACACCTATCCTTTTGACTGAGCTTTTGGCCACCTGTCCCTAATACCTCCTTGTATGGCTTGGTGTCAGATTGTGCTTGATAATGCTCCACTGAAGCACCCTGCGAGGTTTAACTATGATAATGGTGATTGATGCATTTTGGAGGATTGAATTTAGGTGTTAATTACACTGTAAATGGCAGAACCCGGAGGAACATTAACATACAGAGGGATCTGGGCGTGCGGGTCCACAGTTCCCTAAAAGTAACAACACAGGTGGCCAAGGTGATTAAGAAGGCATATGGCCTGCTTGCCTTCATCAGCCGGGGCATTGAGTACAAGAGTTGTGAAATCATGTTGCAGCTATATAAAACCTTGGTTTGGCCGCATTTGGAGTATTTCGTGCAGTTCTGGTCGCCACACTACCAGAAGGATGTGGAAGCTTTGGAGAGAATGCAAAGAAGGTTCACCAGGATGTTGCCTGGTCTCGAGGGTGTTGGCCATGAGGAGAGGTTGAATAGACTGGGATTGTTTTCACTGGAAAGACGGAGGCTGAGGGGAGACCAGATAGAGGTTTACAAAATTATGAGAGGCACAGACAGGGTGGACAGTCAGAGGCATTTTCCCCAGGGTGAAAGTGTCAATTACACGGGGGCACAGGTTCAGGGTGAGAGGGGGACAGTTTAAGGGAGATGTGCGGGGGAAGTTTTTCATGCAGGGAGTGGTGGGTGCCTGGAACGCGCTGCCAGAGGAGGTGGTGGAAGCAGGCACATTAGCAACATTTAAGAGGCATCTGGGTGGGTCCGTGAATAGGGAGGGAATAGAGGGATACGGACCGAGATTTGTTTACTTTGGTTAGGGCATCATGATCGGCACAGGCTTGGAGGGCCGAAGGGCCTGTTCCTGCGCTGTACTGTTCTTTGTTCTTTGTTTTGAACTCAAGTACAAGCTATTTTTATGGTATTGTTGCAAAGTAATTGGTTGTGACTGAGGTCAGAAACCTCGATGGTGTGTCTGTCCGTTCTGTAAGGGGAACTGAAAGGTAATGATGAGTGTGAATGATTTCTTCCCTAGGATGGTGACAGTTACCACGACTGAAATACCTCCCAGTCTGCATTTGCAGTTCCCTACTAAATATTGATGTGATTTGATTTATTATTGTCACATGTTTTGGGATACAGTGAAAAGTATCGTTTCTTGTGCGTTATACAGACAAAGCATACCGTTCATATTGTCCCGGTAGTAAATATTCCTGGAATTTCACAGTTTGAATGTGCTGAGTATTTTTTATTTATTTCTGGAATGTGAGTGTCGCTGGCTCGGCCAATGTTTATTACCCATCCCTAATTTGAAGTTTAATTTTAAGTTTTTAAAGTTTATTTATTAGTGTTACAAGTAGGTTTACACTGCAAGAGGTGCCTGTTCGGGTACACTGAGGGAGAATTTAGCATGGCCAACGCATCCAACCAGCACATCTTTGGAGTGTGGGAGGAAACCGGAGCACCCGGAGGAAACCCACGCAGACACGGGGCAAGCGAGCAGACTCCGCACAGACAGTGACCCAAGCCGGGAATCGAACCCAGGTCCCTGGCGCTGTGAGGCAGCAGTGCTAACCACTGTGTCATCCTGATATTTAACCTTGACATTTTTATTTTTTATTTTTTATACTTTTCCAATTCAATCAAATCAAATCCAATTCAGAGTCTCAACAAGTTGAGACATTTCCGATCCAGGCTGACAAGACAGGGCATGATCTACATGAGCCAAGCTGATTGGAGAAGGGGGAGGTTCCTCCTCCAAGACTTGAGCTCATTTGCATCTTAGCCAAAAGGCCGAGATGCCGCTTTTAAAAATTGCTTCATATGAAACTTCAGTGTAACCTAATGACCTCAACCAAGTGCAGCCGATCCATACTACACTTGATCTTAGCCAAAAGGCCGAGAAGCGATATATTTACCCTTGACATTTACCCTTGCTCCACCCACAGTGCTGTTTGGGAGCGGGTTTCAGAATTTTGACCCAGTGACAGTGAAGGAATGGCTGATACATTTCCAAGTTAGGTTGGTGTGTGGATTGGAGGGGAACTTGCAGGTGGTGGTGTTCCCAGGTACTTGCTGCCCTTGTCTTTCTAGATGGTGGAGGTCGTGGCTTTGGAAGGTACTGCCTAAGGCCGGGTTGGATTTGTCCTGTTTGTTGTGTATAGGACATACCTGGGCAATATCCACACTGCTGGGTCGATGCCAGTGATGTGTTTAAAATGATGAAGGATTTGATCGAGGGACAATCCTTCCCCTGGTTGGGGGAGGATACAACTGGAGAATCTCAAATTTACAGCCAGACTTTTCAGGAGTGATATCAGGAAAGGCGTCCCCACACAAAGGGTGGGGGAAATCCGGAACGTTCTCTCTAAAAGAAGTGGGTGTTGGGGGATAATTAACATTTCATGGTTGTTTTTTTCTTGGGTAAGGGCCTCAGGGTTATGGAGCGATGGTGAATTATTTGGATTTGAGGTACATACCTTCCATGACCGAATACAATGGCAGGACCAAATGGCCTCCTCCTGATCCTCAGCATTAATTTTGAGGAAGGAATGGCTTAGCCGCTGGAGCGGATCATGGAATGTACTTTAGTGCAGCCATCTCTGCAATTTGCCATAAACTGAGATCCCAATCCATTACCTAAGGTTCTGATGATGCCCTCAGTGTGGAGAACGATGCTTGATGAGTTTAGGATCCTTCCTCAGGAAAGTGGCTGCATTTATTTAGCACCTTTCACCTCTCTCAGGATGTCTGAGTGTTTCATCGCCAGTAAACTCCATCAGAGTGTCGTCAATGCAGAACTCAGACCTGCTAATTTATACAGGTCAATGTTCCAGAACCGGAAATGGAATCAATGACCAGAAACTGCATTGTGAGACTGCTAGATAAACTGCAAATGTCGACCAGGACATATTCCACTTTTCTTCAATGTGCCGTGGGATCCTTTCAGTTCCCAGCGGCATGGATGAGACCTGAGCAGAATATTTTATCCAAAGGATGGGATCTCCAACAGTGCAGCACTCCCTCGGTGTAGCACTGAAGCATCAGCCATCTTAGTGCTCAAATCTAAGGATGGAGACTGTGCGATGGTGTTTGAACAGCGAGCGCTGCTTGAGGCAGAACGCTGCTAACTCCCAAAGGCCCAGGAAGGCTGACCTGTTTCAGTCATGTTGGTGAAAGATAAATATTGTTCAGGAACTGGGAGAATTTCTTTGTTGTTCTATGAAAAGTACATTGGGAGACCAGACTGAGTCTCAGTTCAGCATCTCGTCTGAGAAAGAAACTGGGTCTGAATTAATATTCAGCTGGTTTGAGAAGAATATGTTGCAGCTGGAGATTGGTTTGTCTCAAACGTGTGGCATGTGTGTGACAGGGGGATAGGATGTGGCTTTGTGATCATCATGCAAATTTGCGAAATGGAAAAAACCTTTAGCCGATTTTAGAATTAACCAACCTTGATCAAGACAGAAAAGAAGATCATGTCAGACACAAAGGATAGATTCCCAGGCCGGAGTACTCCGACCTCGCCCACAGCGGAATTCTCCAACCTCGCGTGTGATTGGGATTCTCCAACTAAAGAGAACTAGGGCACCTCACAGCACCAGGGATCCGGGTTCAATTCCCGGCTTGGGTCACTGTCTGGGTGGAGTCTGCACATTCTTCTCGTGTCTGCGTGGGTTTCCTTCGGGGTGCTCTGGTTTCCTCCAACAATCCGAAAGACGTGCTGTTTAGGTGGATTGGCCGTGCTAAATTCTCCCTCGGTGTACCCGAACAGGCGCCGGAGTGTGGCGACTAGGGGATTTTCACAGTAACTTCTTTGCAGTGTTAATGCAAGCCTTGTTTGTGACTAATATATAAACTTTTTAAAAAACCTCACCTGTGGCTGGGATTTTCCAGTCCCGCTGCTGTGAGTGGAGACTTGGGTGAGCACTAATTCTCCGTTCTCGCTGGGAGTGGAAATGGGGCGAGGGACTGGAGAACTCCGACCCCAGGAAAATCCAACACTGCTGAATTGATTAAGCCATTGCAAAATGAAAAGAATAAAAATATCTGGTTGGACATTGTGGAGAAAGAGCAGCTTGCCGGGATTGGGAAGCAATAGAACATAGAACATAGAACATAGAACAGTACAGCACAGAACAGGCCCTTCGGCCCACGATGTTGTGCCGACCTTCATCTGAAACCAAGATCAAGCTATCCCACTCCCTACCATCCTGGTGTGCTCCATGTGCCTATCCAATAACCGCTTAAATGTTCCTAAAGTGTCTGACTCCACTATCACTGCAGGCAGTCCATTCCACACCCCAACCACTCTCTGCGTAAAGAACCTACCTCTGATATCCTTCCTATATCTCCCACCATGAACCCTATAGTTATGCCCCCTTGTAATAGCTCCATCCACCCGAGGAAATAGTCTTTGAACGTTCACTCGATCTATCTCCTTCATCATTTTATAAACCTCTATTAAGTCTCCCCTCAATCTCCTCCGCTCCAGAGAGAACAGCCCCAGCTCCCTCAACCTTTCCTCATAAGACCGACACTCCAAACCAGGCAGCATCCTGGTAAATCTCCTCTGCACTCTTTCCAGCGCTTCCACATCCTTCTTATAGTGAGGTGACCAGAACTGCACGCAATATTCCAAATGCGGTCTCACCAAGGTCCTGTACAGTTGCAGCATAACCCCACGGCTCTTAAACTCCAACCCCCTGTTAATAAAAGCTAACTCACTATATGCCTTCTTCACAGCTCTATCCACTTGAGTGGCAACCTTTAGAGATCTGTGGATATGGACCCCAAGATCTCTCTGTTCCTCCACAGTCTTCAGAACCCTACCAATAGCAGACAGTGTCCGTCTGGGAGAGGCAGGGACGGGTCTGTCTGTCTGGGAGAGGCAGTGATGGGCCTATCCGTCGCGGAGAAGCAGCGACGGGCCTGTCTGTCTGGGAGAGGCAGGGACGGGTCTGTCCGTCTGGGAGAGGCAGGGACAGGTCTGTCCGTCTGGGAGAGGCAGGGACGGGCCTGTCTGTCTGGGAGAGGCAGGGACAGGTCTGTCTGTCTGGGAGAGGCAGGGATGGGTCTGTCTGTCTGGGAGAGGCAGGGACGGGTCTGTCTGTCTGGGAAAGGCAGGGACGGGTCTGTCTGTCTGGGAGAGGCAGGGACGGGTCTGTCTGTCTGGGAGAGGCAGGGACGGGTCTGTCTGTCTGGGAGAGGCAGGGACGGGTCTGTCTGTCTGGGAGAGGCAGGGACGGGTCTGTCTGTCTGGGAGAGGCAGGGACGGGTCTGTCTGTCTGGGAAAGGCAGGGACGGGTCTGTCTGTCTGGGAGGAGCAGGGGTGGGTCTGTGAAAGGGATCTGGTCAGTGTTTAATATCAAAGTGTGGGGTGAGACTCAGTATGGAGTTTCCCATGCTTTACCTTCATTGATCTGAGTGTTTAGCTGAAACTTCCCTCAAAAGTGTGAACAATAGGAGTGAAGTCCCTGTGCAAAGCAAAAACAGAACGTTACAGCAGGTTACCTACAGAGAGAATGGGTGGATCAGCAATTCAGGTCCAAACTCTTTCTCGCAGGTGGACAGTTAACTAATCAAATAAATCAGCACCCATCCATCACCTTAAACATTCACCTCCACCACCCACCCACACAGCCGTGTGTACCATCCATACGATGCAACAACTCACCAAGGCTACTTGGGCAGCACCTTCCAAACCCACTGCCACCTAGCAGGACAAGGGCAGCAGATACATGGAGCACCACCACCTGCAAGTTCCCCTCCAAACCACTCACCATCCTGATTTGGAATTATATTGGCTGTTCCTTCACTGCCATTGGGTCAAAATCCCGGAACTCCCTCCCTAGCCACTGTGGGTGTACCTGTACCTCAGGGACTGCAGTGGTTCAAGAAGTGGTGATGTGGAGATTATTCATGTAAATTGAGTCTGTGTCTTTATATGCCCTGTTTGTGAACAGAATTCCAACTCACCTGAAGAAGGGGCTTAAGGCTCCGAAAGCTTGTGTGGTTTTTGCTACCAAATAAACCTGTTGGACTTTAACCTGGTGTTGTTAAACTTCTTACTGTGGTCCAAGAAGGCAGCTCACCACCACCCTCTCAAAGGGCAATTAGGGATGGGTCAGTGACACTCACATCCTGTGAGTGGATTAAAAGGGCTGGGAAATTATGATGTCTGAATGCAGAATGGTAAGGACACGGAGGTGAGTGAGTGTTGTGACTCAGTGATGGTTCTATCCCAGAGCTTTGTTCTCTGTTGTTTTGTGGATTGTGTATCGCTGTCCACTCCACCTGTTCAATCTCAGTCTGGAGAAAGGATTCAACCTTATCTACGTTCCCCAGAGTTCACCCGTGTTACTGACAATCCCAAACAGCCCGGAGTTCAGGTGGTTTGTGAGGTTTCCTCTTTTCAATGTGAATTATCCCAGTGAATTTATAAATGTCGCAGCCATCAGCAAATACTGAAGATGACGAGGGAATTTGCTTTGCCCCCTGCTCCCCTGGCGAGGTTTAACACAGAGGTCACACACTGGGGAAGAAATTTAATATCTTCATCTGGATGAGTACCATCATTGATGGAATAATTTTCTGATCATTTCAGCCTCAAGAGTTTGAAGCAAGTTTGTTTTGGAAGTTTCTGACTGTTGGGGAGGCTGTGTGAGGATCAGGGTTTGGGGGTATGGGAGGGGGAATTTCAATCCTCAGGAATCTTCTACCCATCTCCTCAGCCCAGGAAACAGCCAGCAGTCTGCAGCAAGAATCATTTTCCTCTCCTCATCCCAGGAGCAGAGACAAACGGAGCCAAGTTGGGATCTGAGCTTTTGCTGATATCTAAAGTCCAGCTCCTATAACACGGTTACCATCTGCTCCCGTTCATGTTCATTGCAATTCTCTATTGAATGTTAGAGAGTTCAATCCTGAGTTCAGAATGAACAAAGCTCAAAGAACACCATAACCCAGGAGAAATGGAGCTTGTGAGATGTGAGTGATGCTGCATCTATTAGCTTCAGGAACTAGACCATAGAAACTGGACCATAGGTTGCCAAGGTAACATAGAAACTAGAAGCAGGAATAGGCCATTTGGCCCTTCGAGAGTGCTCTTGACCATGGCTGGTCATTGAATTCAACATCCTGACCCCCCCCTTCCCCCATATCCCTTGATCCCCTTAGCCCCAAGAGCAATATCTAATTTCTTCTTGAAGTCACAACGTTTTGGCCTCAGCTATGCTCTGTGACAGTGGTAAGAATGGACAGAGCTGGCCAATTGGACACTGGTTGCAGGATCACTGTGAAAAGTACCCAATCTGGATCAGGATGGAGGTACAAATATCAGGATTGATTGTTAAATTTTGCTTGTAGCATTTTGGATATTTTTACAGAATATTTCCTCAGGATTCATCAAGAAGCAGATAGCCAGGGTTTGTGAAATGAAGATTTTGATGGCCTGATTTGTTCCGTCTCTGTTTTATGGATTTTTATGGAATATAATTGGAATTCTTGGGTTAATTCCCAAGATCGATTTGATGGGTAACTCTCTTTATCCATGATTCCAAAGGTTGCGAGTTTCAAACTAAAACAGAAAATGCTGCAAAAACCCAGAGGGTCTGACAGTATCCATAGAATAGAATCCTACAGTGCAGAAGGAGGTCATTTGGACCATCGAGTCTGCACCGACCACAATTCCACCCAGGCCCTACCCCCACAGCCCCACATATTTACCCTGCTAATCCCCCTGACATTAAGGGTCAATTTAGCATAGCCAATGCACCTAACCTGCACATCTTTGGACTGTGGGAGGAATCCCACGCAGACACAGGGAGAATGTGCAAACTCCACACAGACAGTGACCCGAGGCCAGAATTGAACCCGGGTCCCTGGCGCTGTGAGGCAGCAGTGCTAACCACTGTGTCACCGCGTCGCCCATGGTATCTGTGGAGATTGTTTCAGCATCCGCAGTATTTGGCCTTTATCGCTGTGAGTTTCGATCCCAATTCCCAAAATGGTTGTGAGATTGAACACAGGACCCTGTCTACCCTCTCAATACAAATTCTCCAGTGACACTTCTGAAAGAGGGAGCAGGAAAGTTCTCCCTCGTGTCCTGGCCGATGTTTATCCCTTACTACGATCAAGAAAAGAGATTCTCTGGCTATTTATCTCACACCTCTTTGTGGAATCTTGCTGTGCAATCCTACATGACTACACTCGAGAATAAATGATTACTTGACAGCAAAGAGTTTTGGAACATCCTGATGTGCAAAAAATGTTATAAAAATGGAAACTCTTTCTTTAAATAGCAGTGTTGGTTCTGGAAATTAGGATATTTTTATCGAGGTTCTGCTTATTGTTGCAGGCTTTAAATAACCATTGCAGAATAGATTACATCAGTTTAATTCGACACAGTACAATTTTCAACAGTTACAGAAATGAGAACTCTCTCACTGAGAATGGGTGACGAGCGGACAAGCCACTACATGGTTTGCTGCTAATGCATTTGTCAAGTTCCGTAGCAAGCTTGAACTTATAGCTACCAAGGAAACAGTCACGTCTCCAAGTGTCATAGCTACACTGTGGGAAATGACTACATTGCAGAACTCTAAGCAGGCTTGTGTCAAGAGAAAAAGCCCTTCTGCTCTTTCCGTTGGCAAGATGATCAAAGTTCCTCATTTTCTGCAGTTTCACATTTCCAATCAGAGGTGCGCCGATTTCAAATATGAATTCCAGTTCAGATTGGTGGTCCGATTTGCGGAGCAAGGGGAGGTTATGTTGCTGGGCTAGTATTCCAGAGTCTGGGCTAGTAATCCAGAGTCTGGGCTAGTAATCCAGAGTCTGGGCTAGTAATCCAGAGTCTGGGCTAGTAATCCAGAGTCTGGGCTAGTGAGCCACACATCCCAAGTTCAAATCCCAAGATGGGCAGTTTGAGAACTTGAGTTAGGTTTTCGATAAATTGCGGCCTCGGGAAGGGTGACCGTGAAGTGGTTGAATTGTTGTAAAACATACAGCTGGTTGGCGAATGTCCTTTACAGAAGCAAACCTGCCATCCTTGCCCAGTCTGGGCCTATGTGGCACTCTGGTGCCACACCAACATGGTTGACTTTTAAATGCCCTCTGAAAGGCTGTGACATTGCCATTGATAAATGTCAGTCTTGCCCACATCTCAAAGGATTATTGTTTATTCAAGTGCAGTCATGTAGCAGCAGCCAAGAAGAATTATTGGTTGTGGCTGTTGGTGCGTTGAAGAGACCAGATCAGTCTACACCAAGCAAGTGATGAATCAAAGGCTCAGCTTCCATTCGGTCCCGCTGGGACTCTGCACTCAGTAGATAAGCAGCCTGCACTTGTGCTCGAACTCATTTCCCCTCCTGACCCTGACAGCTGTGAGTTTACTTTCCAGTCTTAGCCCACTCCCCAACACATACAGCACTGAGCCACACACAGGCCAGAGACAGCTAATGTGTTCCTAGAATCTTGCTGAAAAAGAGACATGCTGCTGAAGTTTTTCACCTTAACTCATCAGGACAAATGAAAGAATGGCAAACTTTAAATTATCATAACAATTTATACTGCAGAAGAAAAGGATGCTGATTGGTTGGGAAGTCAACCTTGTTAAATGGTGACTCCTAGCTCTAGAATCTCCCACAAGGGGAAACATCTTCTCCATATCCAACATGTCAATACCCCTCAAGACCTTATATGTTTCAATCAAATTGCCTCTTACTCTTCTAAGCTCCAGTTGTTGCAGGTCTAAGCCTGCCCAAACTTCTATCAATATTTAAAAATTAAAAATTCAAATTTTAAAATAATTATTTATTAGTGTCACAAGTAGGCTTACATTAACACTACAATGAAGTTACTGTAAAAATCCCCCAGTCGCCACACTCTGGTGCCTGTTCGGGTACACTGAGGGAGAATTTAGCATGGCCAATGCACCTAACCAGCATGTCTTTTGGACTGTGGGAGGAAACCAGAGCACCCGGAGGAAACCCATGCAGACATAGGGAGAACGTGCAGACTCCATACAGACAGTGACCTAAGCTGGGAATCGAACCCGGGTCCCTGGCGCTGCGAGGCAACAGTGCTGACCACTAGCCACCTTGCCGCCCTTCTATCCATGCCAATATGTAGCTCCCTATTCCATGAGCTTTTATTTTCACAATAACCTTTGATGTGACACCTTATCAAATGTCTTTTGGAAATCTAAGTTCAGTACATCCAACAGTTCCCTTTTATCCACCTCCCATGCGACTCCTTCAAAAAACCCCAATAAATTGGTTAAACAAGATGTCACTTTCACTAAACCATATTGCCTCTGCCTGATTAGCTTGAATTTATCTAACTGTCCTGCTTGCTATCACTTATTTAATAATAGCTTCTATCATTTTCCCTACAGCAGAAGTTAAGCTAACTGATCTGTAGTTCCCTGCTTTCTATCTCCCTCGTCTCTTGAATAACGGAGTTATATTTGCTATTTTTCAATCCAATGGAACTTCCCCTGAATGCATCAACTCTCTCCCCAGCCACTTATTTTAAGGTCCTGGTGTTCATAGAAATCATAGAAACCCTACAGTACAGAAAGAGGCCATTCAGCCCATCGAGTCTGCACCGACCACAATCCCACTCAGGCCCTACCCCCATATCCCTACATATTTTATCCACTAATCTCTCTAACCTACGTATCTCAGGACTCTAAGGGGCAATTTTTTCAGCATGGCCAATCAACCTAACCCGCACATCTTTGGACTGTGGGAGGAAACCGGAGCACCCGGAGGAAACCCACGCAGACACGAGGAGAATGTGCAAACTCCACACAGACAGTGACCCAAGCCGGGAATCGAACCCAGGTCCCTGAAGCAGTGAAGCAGCAGTGCTAACCACTGTGCTACCATGCCGTTATGTATTTATTTTTGTTCATATTGGCTCATTGTGGAATCCTGCTGCAGTGATGTATGCAAACGGAAGTGAAGTAAGGTGATTTGAACAAGAAGCAGAAAGAGAAGCAGCTGTGGAAGATATTACACACCACAAATATAGTTCCGTCCATTTTCATCAAAGTGCTCCCAAGTGCCATGTACACAACACCTAGGATAATGTCCATCAGGATCCAGGGATTTTCCAGCCTGCTGCTCCAATGATTTGCCCACTACCACTTCCCTGCTGTCTGTAATTTACCTGAGTTCCTCCCTCCCTTCCATTTCCAGCTATTTCTGGGATGCCGATTGTATCCTCTGTGGTGAAGAATGATGTAAAATACCTCCTCAATTCATCTGGCATCTCCTTACTTTCCACTATCAATTCCTCAGACTCACTTTCTATAGGAGTGAGGCTCACTTTTTGTTAACGTTTTTACCTAACATTCTCTCATACTCTGAACTTCCCTCCTTATTAACCTTTTACAGTAAGAAGTCTCACAACACCAGGTTCAAGTCCAACAGGTTTATCTGGAATCACGAGCTTTCGGAGTGCTGCTCCTTCCTCAGGTGAGTGGTTGGACTTTAACCTGTTGGACTTTAACCTGGTGCTGTGAGACTTCTTACTCTGCCCACCCCAGTCCAACGCCGGCATCTCCACATCATTAACCTTTTAGTCATTCTTTGCTGTTTCTTATATTCTGTCCAATCTTCTGCCACCTAACTTGGTGCAATTATGCTTTTTCTTTAAGTTTGATACTGCCTTTAATTTTCTTAGTGGGGTTAAGAGGTTTGAATTAGAGGAGTGCAGTTTTCTCAGAGGTTTGTAGGACCGGAGGCGATTACAGAGAAAGGGTACAACTGAGCCATAAAGGGATTTGAAAACAAGGATGTGCAACTGTGTACCATCTACAAGATACAGGGCAAGAAACACACCAAGGTTCCTTAGGCAGCACCTTCCAAACCCACAAACACTTCCATCTAGACGGACAAGAGCAGCAGACATCTGGGAAACACCACCAACTGGACGTTCCCCTTCCAATCACTCAACATCCTGATTTGGAAATATATCGGCCGTTCCTTCACTGTCACTGGGTCAAAATCCTGGAACTGCCTTCCTATCAGCACTCTCCATTGCAATCACATCCTTCCACAATACTCCAGCTGTGGCCTAACCAAAGTTTTGTACAGCTCCAACATAACCTCAGCTACTGTGGATTGAAAAGGGTGTTATTTATGTTGAGGCTCTTACATTTGGGAAGACATTGTCTCAAGAAGGAAGTGCTTTATCAATACTTCTTTCATCATCATACCTCTGTTCTTCGTTATTTGCGACACCCTCAGTGACATTCAGTCATTTGGAGGCAAAGCTAACTTTTTTGTAAGGACTTAATTGGACAGGACAACTTGGAACTTCCCTCAATGACTCCACTAGCATGGTTAGCTTATCAAATGCAAATGCCAATCCTTTAGCTCCCTTTGAAATTGGTCTATTAGTAGCTCCCTAGCCATAACGAGCTGTGATATTTCAGAAACTGGGAACAGAGTTCTCTTATTCTGAAGAAAGAGTCGAGTTTAAAAATGCGAAATAGCAATAAGGGTGAAGTTAAGGATAAATATAGAGTGTTGGGTTTCGTTTAGGTGTCAGAGGAACTAAACAATGTAATTAAATTAAATTGATAAACACCAGGTGAATGCCAGATGTCTTCCTCAGTTTGTGTGGGAACAGAAGCTGCGTCTGAGCCAGACGGCGGGATTTCCCGCTTCCGATTTTTGAGGACGGGAAGGGCAGAGAATCGCACAGGAGTCTCAAACCGGCTTCTACACCAGTGGGATCAATTGTCCCCACCTCACTACCAATAACAGAACAGGAATCCCAGCTTTAAAAGTCCAGGGGACAGGACTGTGGGGGTGGGAAGTGGATTCCATGGGGATGAGCCTGAAACGTCGGTGGGGCGGAGGGAGGGGTTGTGGATGGGTTCGTGCAGAAGAGGGGGGCGTAACTATTTTTATTTTTAAAATGGGTATCCCGATTTTTAAAAAATGAGTGCACCCCGCCAGTGTGATGTCATGGGACCCGCCTCTTACCTTCAGTTTATAAACACGGTGGGAAAACTCGACAATGTTGCTGGCGGGCTACCCTCTGCTTTATCCAGCCAAGGTGATGCCTTGCCAGAAAATGGCAGAATTCTACCCAGGATTTCAACGGAAACTTGCTAAATGTGAGAATTTGATTTGATTTGATTTATTGTTGTCACATGTATTCGTATAAGTATTGTTTCTTGCGCGCTATACAGACAAAGCATACCGTTCATAGAGAAGGAAACAAGAGAGTGCAGAATGTAGTGTTACAGTCATAGCTGGCGTGTAGAGAAAGATCAACTGAATGCAAGGTAAGTCCATTCAAAAGTCTGACAGCAGCAGGGAAGAAGCTGTTCTTGAGTCGGTTGGTACGTGACCTCAGACTTTTGTATCTTTTTCCGGACGGAAGAAGATGGAAGAGAGAATGTCCGGGGTGCGTGGGGTCCTTAATTATGCTGGCTGCTTTTCCAAGGCAGCGGGAAGTGTAGACAGAGTCAGTGGATGGGAGGCTGGTTTGATTGATGGGCTGGGCTTCATTCATGACACTTTGTATGTTCTTGCGTGTAGGGCTGGGGAGAAGGTGGGGCAATGGCACTGACTGGAGTTGCTGCCTTCTACACTGGAACAATTCTGAGGTTCGGTGAAAGGGCGCAACAATGAAAAATGAGGGTGAAGTTTTGTTAGAACGAGGAACATTGTGATGTACCCTGTTAGTCTTACAACATGTTCAGGTTTTCAAATTCCTTGCTTACAACTTCTGGAAATGTGAATTGATCACAAAGCAACATTTGGAACGTTAGTGAATAATCAAACTGTATACTCCCTTAGCCAATTAGATTACAGGATTAAGAATTTTAATTATTCCTTCACAGGATGTGGTCTTCGCTCTCTCAGCCAGCGTTTATTGCCCATCCCTTCTTGAACTGCTGCAGTTCATGTAGTGTAGGTACCCCCACAGTGCTGTTAGGGAGCGAGTTCCAGGATTCTGACCCAGTGACAGTGAAGGAACGGTGATTTATTTCCAAGTCAGGATATATAGTGCTGGGTCCACTGTTATTTGTCATTTATATTAATGATTTGGATGAGAATATAGGAGGCATGTTTAGTAAGTTTGCAGATGACACCAAGATTGGTGACATAGTGGACAGTGAAGAAAGTTATCTCGGTTTGCAATGGGATCTTGATCAATTGGGCCAATGGGCTGACGAATGGCAGATGGAGTTTCATTTAGACAAATGCGAGGTGATGCATTTTGGTAGATTGAACCAGGGCAGGACTTACTCAGTTAATGGTAGGGCGTTGGGGAGAGTTACAGAACAAAGAGATCTCGGGGTACATGTTCATAGCTCCTTGAAAGTGGAGTCACAGGTGGACAGAGTGGTGAAGAAGGCATTCGGCATGCTTGGTTTCATTGGTCAGAACATTGAATACAGGAGTTGGGACGTTTTGTTGAAGTTGTACAAGACATTGGTAAGGCCACACTTGGAGTACTGTGTACACTTCTGATCACCCTATTATAGAAAGGATATTATTAAACTAGAAAGAGTGCAGAAAAGATTTACTAGGATGCTACCGGGACTTGATGGATTGAGTTAGAAGGAGAGGCTGGATTGATTGGGACTCTTTTGCCTGCAGCGTAGGAGGCTGAGGGGTGACCTTATCGAGGTCTATAAAATAATGAGGGGTATAGATCAGCTAGATAGTCAATATCTTTTCCCAAAGGTAGGGGAGTCTAAAACTAGAGGGCATAGGTTTAAGGGGAGAGATACAAAAGGGTCCAGAGGGGCAATTTTTTCACACAGAGGGTGGTGAGTGTCTGGAACAAGCTGCCAGAGGCAGTAGTAGAGGCGGGTACAATTTTGTCTTTGAAAAAGCATTTAGATAGTTACATGGGTACGATGGGTATAGTGGGATATGGGCCAAATGCGCGCAATTGGGACTAGCTTCGGGGTTTAAAAAAAAGGGCAGCATGGACAAGTTGGGCCGAAGGGCCTGTTTCCATGCTGTAAACCTCTATGACTCTCTCGGAAGGAGTGAGAATGAGGATGAATTTGAGTGGGTGAATTCAGCGTGAAATTCACTGTAGAAAGAGAAATAGACTGAAAGAAACTTTGGATTAAAAAAAGGGACAGAAGGGAAAAGTAAGAACATTGAAATAAAAGTGCAATATTGCAGATGCTGGAAATCTGAAATAAAAACAGAAAATGCTGGATAGATTTCTGGCAGCATCTGTGGAAAGGAAACATTTAAAATTGACTTAAATCTCCAAACCCAATTCATCACCTGAAGGTGTGAGACTTCATCCTTTTACAATCTGGGCAAAGGAGGTTAATTGCCAATCATAATTGAAAGGTTACTTGAGCTGATAATAATGAGATGGGAATTTGCATGGGAATTTAATGGCCAGTTAATGTGCAAATGTTGCAAACTGCTGGAAATAACGAGGTTAAGTGTGAGATGTGGTTTCTTCAAAGTTAATAGCAGAACTGCAAAAATCTTCGCAACTTGTGGTTGAATTTGCAATTTATGAGGAAGTTGCTTCTTGTAGCAAGTTGCTGAGCAATTTACACATTGCCAGAAGGAGTTTCATTTATACTCTGTATATTCTGGACTGTGTAAAGTTACGAGGAGTGAGCGGGAGATGGGATTAAATGAAGGGCTTGTGTGAAGATGATGCTCTGAGCTGATGAGCTGTTTCAATGCTGTGGCATGTTGTGATTCCATAGAAGGTTCCATTAGTTTGAATAATATAAGAGCAACAGGAGCAGGAATAAACCACACCATCATTCAGTATGATCATGGCTAATCTATGGCTTCAATTACATTTGCACCAGCTCCTCCCCACTCCCTTTAATTCCCTGAGATCAAAAATCTATTACTCCAGCCTTCAATCTATCCCTCGATGGAACAGCCACAATCCTCTGAGGGAGAGAACTCCAAAGATTCACAATTCTTTGGGTGAAGATATTTTTCCACATCTCAGTCCTAAATGATCGGCCCCTTAACCTGAGACTGAGACTGTGTCTCGGTGGTCAAGATTCCTCAGTCAGGGGAAAGGACCTCTTCCATTTAACTTTTTCAAGCCCCTTCTGAATTTTGTATGCTTCAACAAGATCACTTCTCATTCGTCTAAACTCCAGAGAATAAAGATTCAATTAAATCAGCCTCTTGTCATTGGACAACCCTCTCATCCCAGGGACCAATCAAGTGAAGCTTTGCTGTACCGCCTTCAATACAATATTGGAAGCAAAACTACTCACAGTATTTCAGATGTGGTCTCACCAACGCTCTGTACAATTGCAGCAAGATTCCAATCCCCTTTAATAAAGGCCAACATTCCATTTGCTTTCCTAATTTCTTGTTGTAACTGCATGTGAATTTTCTGGGTTCCTTGCGTGGCACACCCAGGACTCTCTGATCATCCCTTACAAATTTCTCACCTTTTAAAAAATATTCGCCCTTTTTTATTCTTATGACCAAAGTGAAATACTTCATACTTCCCTACGCTATACTCCACCTGCCATCTTGTTACCCACTCAGTTCACCTGTTGCTATCTCTTTGCAACCTTCTTGGGCCGGATGACTCCTTTATTCAAAAAGGGAGGGAGATGGAAAGCAGGGAACTACATCTGTCATGGGAAAAATGTTAGAAGCCGTTATTAAAGATGTTATAGCAGGACACTTGGAAAATTCAAGATAGTCAGGCAGAGTCAACATGGTTTTCTGAAAGGGAAATCATGTTTAAGCAATTTATTGGAGATCTTTGAAGATGTAACATGTGCTGTGGATAAAGGGGAACCAGTGGATGTACTGAATTGGATTTCCAGAAGGCATTTGATAAGGTGCCACATGAAAGGTTATTGTGAAAAATAAAATCTCAGGGTGTAGGGGGTAACATATTGGCACAGATAGAAGACTGGCTGGTTAAAAAGAAACAGAGTTGGCATAAATGGATCTTTTTGTGGTTGGCAGGATGTTACAAGGGGTGTGCCACAGGGATCAGTGCTGGCACCTCATTTATATAAATGACTTGGATCAAGAGATCAAAGGTACATCTGGAGTACTGTGTACAGTATTGGTTTTATGTGAGGAAAGATACAAGTGCTTTGGAAGCAGTTTAGGGAAGGTTTATTTGATTAATATCCAGAATGGGTGGGTTGTCCTAAGAAAAAAGGTTGGACAGACTGGGCTTGTGTCCACTGGAGTTTAACAGTAAGAGGTGACTTGACTCAAACATGAAAGATCCTGAGAGGTATTGACAGGGTGGACGTGGAGAGGATGTTTCTTCTTGCGGGAGAAGCTCAAACTAGGGTCATTGTCTAAAAATAAGGGATCCCTCATTTAAGACAGAGATGAGGAAAAACATTCTCTCAGAGAGTTAAGACTTTGGAACTCTCTTCCTCAAAATGCATTGGAAACAAAGTCTTTGAATATCTGTCAGGCAGAGCAAGATAAACTCTTGATTAACAAGGGGGTGAAAGGTTATGGGGGTGAAAGGTTATGGGGGGTCGGCAGGAATGTGGGGTTGAGGTTACAATCAGATCAGCCATGATCTTATTGAATGGTAGAATAGGCCCGAGGGGCTGAATGGCCCACTCCTGCTCCTAGTTCTTAAGTTCACAAAATGGCAGCAGCCTCAGTTAGTGACCCTTATTTGGGGCAATAGGAGGCTGCCCACCACCATGGAAGCCCCTCCAGCAGAGGGAGTGTCTTGGTGAGCCATCCCTAGACAACTCTCCCAGATCTTACTGGCCCTTCCTTCTCCACCATCTGCTGCAGCCACTGACGGGCAGTGTGCGGGCCAGTAAAATTCCATCCCTGGAATGGGAATTCTAGAGTATTGTGACCAGGAGAAGAGAGTCCCACTCACTGAGCCGGGAGTGACTTGTCTTCACTCTGAGAGGGAAATGCTTCCTTCCCGCCTACTTGCTCCTGCCACTTTGGGACCCAGGGGCTTTGACCCCCACTTTGAACCAAGTGGGCAGCACGGTGGCACAGTGGTTAGCACTGCTGCCTCACAGCGCCAGGGACCCAGGTTCAATTCTGGCCTCGGGTCACTGTCTGTGTGGAGTTTGCACGTTCTCCCCGTGTCTGCGTGGGTTTCCTCCGGGTGCTCCGGTTTCCTCCCACAGTCCAAAGATGTGTGGGTTAGGTTGATTGGCTGTGCTAAATTGACCCTAGTGTCAGGGGGATTAGCAGGGTAAATGTGTGGGGTTACAGGAATAGGACCTGGATGGGATTGTGGTTGGTGCAGACTTGATGGGCCAAATGGCCTCCTTCTGAAATTGTAGGGATTCTATGATTCTAAGACCAGGTATGGGTAATTAATGAGGCCCCATCAGTGTTAACCACACTGAAAATAAATCGGTTGCCAAATATATTTTTCTGTGATGACTACTTGAAGCGAGAATGTGTGTGTGTGTGAGAGAAGCAGGGATTACTAACAGCAGACCGATTTTGGGTGACTGACAGAAATGACTGAGAACGGAAATGAAGGTCAGGAAGTTGGGAAAATCAGACACATGAAACATCTTTGATATATTTGGAAATGCAGTTACAACAAAATATCTTTACTGTATAAGAACCCAATATAGCTAGCAGCGACTTACCACTGCTGATGTCACTCATATAAGCATTAAATATTGAAGATGTTGGAAATCTAAAATAAAAACAGGAAATGCTGGAAATACTCAGCAGGTCTGACAGCATCTGTGGAGAGAGAATAGAGCCAACGTTTTGAGTCTGGACGACTCTTTGTCAGAGCTGAGAACAGAGAGAAAGAGAGCTGCTTTTGTATAAAATTACAAGGTATTGGCTAAACATCTGACTCGAGTTTAGTTACTCAGAAATAATTAAATGTTGTAATTTTAAAAGGTCTGAGGGGCTGAATAGCCTGTTCCTCTGATTACTGGGTGTCCCAATACCAATGTTGTTTCACCAACATTATGAGGAAAATTGTAAATTAAATTAAACAATTCATAAAGACCCCGTAGTACACAGAGCTCCTGCTTCTCTGTGACCCAGTCAGCACGGGGGAACGTCAGAGAATCTTCTCATGGATTTAGTCTTAAATTTTGTCCAAACAGCCAGTCAGCGGTCTGAGATGTGGGGGCTCTGGGGTGGGGGAGGAGGTTGCTAATGAGGTGTGAATATTGTGGGGAATCAGTCTACTGCTCTCCACTGAAGATATACACCTGAATATAAATGGTGAGGGAGCGTGTGATATTCACCTACATGCTGTGTGTAATATTTGAGAACACACCTGACTCCAGAGGAACAGTCCAATCCCCTCCACCCACCTTCCCCCTTCCCCACCTCCACCCCCCGCCCCCAAGGGGAAACTGCAGGTATTTAGGAATATTGGAATCTCATCCTTTATCTGGGAAATCTGTATTATTTCCTATCTAACTTATTACTGTGAGAGGGGTCAGAGGAATTTCAGTTTAACTCAAAAATAATTAGCTTTGAGCTCATTGCTAGATGGACAAAGTCTTCAAGTCATTAATTCTGAACAGGGTAACAGCTGAGTGAACAAGGGACTCATTTCCTCAGATTGAGAACATTGGGTGTGGGGCAATATAACAAGATCACAAAGATTCCCCGTGGTCCCTACTCCTAATGATGTTGCTACCCCTTCTTCATAAAATATGTTTATATTCAGTTGGATTTTTATTTTGTTTGGAGGGGGTTGGCGTTGGGTTTCACAGTAACACCAGGACTGACATGGGTACCCCCACTTGCCCCCTCAATCTGAGATGGGGGCCTTTACTAACACCAGCTTACTCAAAACCCAACAAATTCAAAGAAGCTTAAAATAAAACTGGATTAGTGTCACATTGTCATGAGTGATTATCCAGTTTATACACTGCCGTAACTCCCCCGTTACAGAGAGGAATGAGAATGTAGGTGAATATATCCCTGAAAGTGTGAAAATAGATAAGTCCCCTGGGCCGGATGGGATTTATCCCAGGATTCTCTGGGAGGCTAGGGAGGAGATTGCAGAGCCTTTGGCTTTGATCTTTGGGTCGTCATTGTCTACAGGAATAGTGTCAGAGGACTGGAGGATAGCAAATGTTGTCCCCTTGTTCAAAAAGGGGAGTAGAGACAACCCTGGTAATTATAGACCAGTGAGCTTTACTTCTGTTGTGGGCAAAGTATTGGAAAGGATTATAAGAGATAGGATTTATAATAATCTAGAAAGGAATAATTTGATTAGGGATAGTCAGCACGGTTTTGTGAAGGGTAGGTCGTGCCTCACAAACCTTATTGAGTTCTTTGAGAAGGTGACCAAAGAGGTGGATGAGGGTAAAGCAGTTGATGTGGTGTATATGGATTTCAGCAAAGCGTTTGATAAGGTTCCCCACGGTAAGCTATTGCAGAAAATACGGACGCATGGGATTGAGGGTGATTTAGCGGTTTGGATCAGGAATTGGCTAGCTGTAAGAAGACAGAGGGTGATGGTTGATGGGAAATGTTCATCCTGGAGTTCAGTTACTAGTGGTGTACTGCAAGGATCTGTTTTGGGACCACTGCTGTTTGTCATTTTTATAAATGACCTGGATGAGGGCGTAGAAGGATGGGTTAGTAAATTTGCAGATGACATTAAAGTCGGTGGAGTTGTGGACAGTGCGGAAGGATGTTGCAGGTTACAGAGGGACATAGATAAGCTGCAGAGCTGGGCTGAGAGGTGGCAAATGGAGTTTAATGCGGAAAAGTATGAGGTGATTCACTTTGGAAGGAGTAACAGGATTACAGAGTACTGGGCTAATGGTAAGATACTTGGTAGTGTGGATGAGTAGAGAAATCTTAGTGTCCATGTGCATAGATCCCTGAAAATTGGCACCCAGGTTGATAGGGTTGTTAAGAAGGTGTACGGAGTGTTAGCTTTTATTGGTAGAGGGATTGAGTTTCGGAGCCAGGAGGTCATGTTGCAGCTGTACAAAACTCTGGTGCGGCCGCACTTGGAGTATTGCGTACAGTTCTGGTTGCCGCATTATCGGAAGGATGTGGAAGCATTGGAAAGGGTGCAGAGGAGTTTTACTAGGATGTTGCCTGGTATGGTGGGAAGGTCTTATGAGGAAAGGCTGAGGGACTTGAGATTGTTTTTGTTAGAGAGAAGAAGGTTAAGAGGTGACTTAATAGAGGCATACAAGATGATCAGAGGATTGGATAGGATGGATAGTGAGAACCTTTTTCCTCAGATGGTGATAGCTAGCACGAGGGGACATAGCTTTAAGTTGAGGGGTGATAGATATAGGACAGATGTCAGAGGTAGGTTCTTCACTCAGAGAGTAGTAAGGGCATGGAATGCCCTGCCTGCAGCAGTAGTGGACTCGCCAACATTAAGGGCATTTAAATGGTCATTGGATAAACATATGGATGATATTGGGATAGTGTAGGTTCGATGGGCTTTAGATTGGTTTCACTGGTCGGCGCAACATCGAGGGCCGAAGGGCCTGTACTGCACTGTAATGTTCTATGTTCTATATCTACATTCCCTCACCATTTACATTCAGGTGCACATCTTCAGTGGAGAGCAGTAGACTGATTCCCCACAATATTCACACCTCATTAGCAACCTCCTCCCCCCTCCTGTGCAGAGCCCCCACATCTCAGACCGCTGACTGGTTGTTTGGACAAAATTTGAGACTAAATCCATGAGAAGATTCTCTGACGTTCCCCCGTGCTGACTGGGTCACAGAGAAGCAGGAGCTCTGTGTTCTACGGGGTCTTTATGAATTGTTTAATTTAATTTACAATTTTCCTCATAATGTTGATGAAACAACATTGGTATTGGGACACCCAGTAATCAGAGGAACAGGCGATTCAGCCCTTCAGATCTGTTCTATTATCCCATTAGATCATGTCCAATCTGTACCCTAAACCCATTCTCCTTCTTGTGTGACAGGAGTAAATTGCATAGATGTAATAATCTCACCGAGATCGATCTTCCGTCACCAACACCCTTTAGTAAAGCACCGCCCCTGTGGCAGCATCACACAGGTCAAAGCCCCGGAGTCCATTGACTGCCAGTCTGGATACAGACTGATTTTAAACTCCCGCTGCTCCTTTCTTATTGGCACAGTCAGAAATCTCACAACACCAGCTTAAAGTCCAGCAGGTTTATTTGGTAGCACGAGTTTTCGGAGCACTGCTCCTTCATCAGGTGGACTTTAACCTGGTGTTGTGAGACTACTTACTGTACCCACCCCAGTCCAACACCGGCATCTCCGCATCATGCCCTTTCCTATTGGGCAAGTCTGCGCTCGCTCAATAGGGGAGCTCGTTCTCCACGGCCCACGGGGAGATCAATTGATGATGCCCTGTGATCGTCATAGCAACAAACATCAAACTGACACACTCATACATCAAGCAGGTTTGAAATGTCTGGATCCATTTTCTCTTGGTGAAGGTTAGTGGGTGGAATTTTCCTCTCCAGCCTGCCACAGGAATCGGAGTGGGCGGGATAGACCTTGCAAAGGTCCGTTGACCTCAGGTAGGATTTTCCGGTCTTGGGGCGAATGTGGGCAGGATTTTCCGCCCAATGAGTCTCTTTATGGTGACTTTTGCTCCATATCTCTTAACATCCTTTGACCAATTCTCAGCTTGAAATCTACACTTGAAGTCACAGGTGTTTTGGGGAGAGAGAGGTTCCTGATTCCCATCAGCCCCTGTGTGAAAGAAATACCCTCTGATTTCACACCTGAATCCAAAGCTTCCGGATTTTCCCACGAGAAGAAATTATTTCTCCAGATGCAATGGAGTAGCGGACAGAATATTCACCTGAGAGAGAGGCCATTCAGTCCATCCAATCCATCCAATCTAAACTGGAAAAGCTCAGCAGGTCTGACAGCATCTGTGGAGAGAGAAACACAGAGTTAATGTTTTGAGCCTGTGTAACTCAGAGCTGCGAGAGGGAGAAATGTGACAGATTTGATGGTGTCTGAGGGGGTGAAGCAGGTGGAGCAAAAATAGGAGGTCAGGGATTGGTGGGAGCTCAGGAGAGATTGGACAAAGTTATCATGGACACGAGCGTTTGTGTTTCACTCTCGATATATTTACTCAATTGTATCTTTTTCTCAGTTTAATGACTTGCTGGTTTGGGTGTCGATTCTCATTGGGCTTCTGCTAGTTTGAGGTCTTTGTTTGCCCTCATCTCTTCACAGTAAAAGCTAAATAATGTCCGAACATCCAGCACTCGCAGCATTTCCAAACCCAAAATCTGTCTCATCGTAACACGAGCAGGTTCAGAAAAACCTCATTCCCTTTGAGAGCTGGGTTTTATTCAGGGCAGGCTAGGGATGTGCATTTGAATTTCTGACGTTGATGTGGAGGACAGCAGAGTGCAAACCCAAGACTGAATCTCAGCAGCAAGAACTCCGAGTGTGGGTTCAATAAAATCACGTAATCTTTCTCAATGCTTCCATTTTGGAGAAATGCACAAATGCTCTGGGCGGGATTTTCCAGCCGTGCTCGCTTCAAAACTGGAAAATCCCTCCTGAGGTCAATAAACCTCTGTATAGTGCGCCCCTCCCCCTCCCCCCCACTACGATTCCCGTGAGGGCGGGACGGGAAAATTCCCCCCTCTGTGTTAAAATGAACTCAATGGTTGCATAAGATATTATAGTGCAGACCAACCTCCTCAAGCAAACCCTCACCCCTAACCCCAAACACACTAGTTTTGTGTGTTCATAATCCCTGTGCAGCCATCATCTCAGGGGAATTACTGTTCAGGAGTCCTGTACTGGTTTTATATGACGCAATATTTTGCTGTTTGTTCATTCATACAGTAAAACCTGGACAACATTCAGGGTTGCGTGATAGGTGTCAGGTAACATGCCCCACACAAGTGCCAGGCAATGACCATTACCAAAGGAGGAAATCTAACCATTGCTCTTTGACATTTAATGGCTTAACCATTATTGAATCTCCCATCGTCAACATCCTGGGGGTTGCCAATGACCAGAAACTGAACTGGACTTGCCATATAAATACTGTAGCTACAGGAGCAGGTCAGAGGCTAGGAATCCTGTGGCGAGTACCTCACCTCCTGACTCCCCAAAACCTGTCCACTGTCTACAAGGCACAAGTCAGGAGTGTGATGGAACACTCTCCATTTGCCTGGATTGGTGCAGCTCCAACAACACTCAAGAAGCTCAACACCATCCAGGGCAAAGCAACCTGCTTGAACAGTACCTTGGATGACCTACACTGCAGTAAAGAAGGGAACACGCCACTGCCTCCTCGAGAGCAATGCTGGCCTTGTCAGCAACACCCACATCCCCACAAATCAATTTTGATAAAGACTGGGAGGTTTGATAATGAAAGAAATGCAAATATATTCTATGTCATGTTTAATAGTGAGACATGCAATTCGGACAGGAGTGAACTGATTTTACCCAGTGTCTGAGACATTTAAGACTAAGACAAAATAGTGGATAGTCTGGAGGGATGTCAGAAGTTACAGAGGGACATAGATAGGATGCAAGACTGGGCGGACAAGTGGCAGATGGACTTCAACCCAGATAAATGCGTCGTGGTCCATTTTGGCAGGTCAAATGGTATGAAGGAGTACAATATAAAGGAAAAGACTCTTAGTACTGTAGAGGATCAGAAGGACCTTGGGCGCTGGGTCCATAGGACTCTGAAATCAGCCCCGCAGGTGGAGGAGGTGGTTAAGAAGGCGTATGGTGTGCTGGCCTTTATCAATCGAGGGATTGAGTTTAGGAGTCCGGGGATAATGATGCAGCTATATAAGACCCTCGTCAGACCCCACTTGGAGTACTGTGCTCAGTTCTGGTCACCTCACTATAGGAAGGATGTGGAAAAGATTGAAAGGGTGCAGAGGAGATTTACAAGGATGTTGCCTGGATTGAGTGGCATGCCTTATGAGGATAGGCTGAGGGAGCTCGGTCTTTTCTCCTTGGAGAGACGAAGGATGAGAGGAGACCTAATAGAGGTGTATAAGATGTTGAGAGGCATAGATCGGGTGGACTCTCAGAGGCTTTTTCCCAGGGTGGAAATGTCTGCTACGAGAGGACACAGGTTTAAGGTGCTGGGGGGTAGGTACAGGGGAGATGTTAGGGGTAAGTTTTTCACACAGAGGGTGGTGGGCGAGTGGAATCAGCTGCCGTCAGTGGTGGTGGAGGCGGACTCAATAGGGTCTTTTAAGAGACTCCTGGATGAGTACATGGAGCTTAATAGGATGGAGGGTTATAGGTAGGTCTAGAAGGTAGGGATGTGTTCGGCACAACTTGTGGGCAACCAACCAACTCAAGAACAGCTTCTTCCCTGCTGCTGTCAGACTTTTGAATGGACTTGCCTTGCATTAAGTTGATCTTTCTCTACACCGTAGCTGTGACTGTAACACTAAATTCTGCACTCTCTCCTTTCCTTCTCTATGAATGGTATGCTTTGTCTGTATAGCGTGCAAGAAACAATACTTTTCACTGTATACTTTCTGTGACAATAAATCAAATCAAATTATAAAACCTTGCTTTCTTGGTGGGGGATGTTGCAACAGCCAATATGTAAATCCCTAATGCGGGAATTTCATTGGATGCACCATTGGTGGCAAGTTGGCATGTGATTTGACAAAGCCTATTGGCTGTGGCAATTGCATGTTCCTGCCTGGAATTTAGAGGGGCTGAGACTGGGCTGCTCACCCAGTCCTGTCTACTCTTCAATTCTTATCTCTTATCTGAAGCATGTTGATGATGCATGAGTGAATCGTCACACGTGACTGAGTAAACAGGCCTGAGCCTTTCAGCTCCCGCAGCTGAGGCTCCTGAACATGTTTCTGTACAAACTGATTGTGAGGAATGTGAAACCTGCCTGCCTAAACGAGATGTGAAGCTTCCCACACATTGCAATGGAATGAAGCCACACCTACCATCAGTGCAGACCTGCCTGGATTGCCTAACCTTGGGAACAGTGAGTGCCGTGCCTTCACTTCACCTTTATCATACACACATTTATCAATACCAGTGTCTCACTGACGGGAAGAAGAGCGGTGAATTGGATTAACTCCAGCAAGCTACAACAGCGACTGGAATAAGAACGAAATGAATCCTCAGAAGAAACATTGAGCACTGTCGATGATTACATTTTGGGACTTTTGACGATTTAGTCGTGGAGAGATTTCAGGATAATCGAAATCGTTACCATCCAGCACTGACCTTGTGACTTGGAACAGATGAAGAACGATTCATTCGTCATGTACGGGTCTTGGAAGCTATCAGCGCGAGGAGTTCACTCCTGAGTTCATCTTTATGGAGAGAGACCAGGTACTGTCATTGAGAGCAACCTATGATCTGTACTGAGTGACAGAGAACAGGAATCTAATCCCATTACTTGTAGTTCCCAGAACGTTATCAGGGTTCTTCAATGGATCTCAGATTGTCTCACCAATTCTCCAATGGCAACCATTCAAATTGATAACATTGGTCAGGTGGAACGGTCAGGAGATCAGTTCATATCCAAAAGGAGAAGCGATCATTGTTTTCACATTGCGATGTGAATTTAGCATTTGAGAGATTAAATTATAATTTACCAACTCTGTCCCTTTGCGATGCCCCAGTGGTCAGAGGTTTGCAAAAGGTTTCCAATGACATCAGCTTCCCACACATTCAGAGCTCTATTTCCTCATTATTCTGCCATTTCACACTCACAACCTGACCGCCAGTTAGCTGAAGTATTACAATATCTAATTCTCTCCATCCTGGTTAGATTATATTCCCATGAAGAGAGAGAGGACATCTCGCTGGCCTGGAGTCAGCAGCTCCATCGTTCCTAAGGTTTGGTTGTTGCTGAACTTGCTTGATGAGAGTTTTCCAGAACTATTCACACTGAGACGGCCCAGCTGGTACACTGCACAACTCCCTGGCACTCGGCTAAATCATGTTGTCCTCAGTGTGGTTTTAAGTTCCAATGTACAGCAGGTCAGTCGGGATTTACCCAAATGGTTCAGATATTCACCTTCACCTCCAAAATGCAAAACATCTGACCATCCAATGCCTGAACCACTGTGATATTTCATAGAACCCCTGTGGTGCAGAAGGAGGCCATTTGGCCCATTGGCACCGACAACTCAGCCTATCCACCTAACCACAGTATTTACCCAGCTAATCCCCCTGACTCTAAGGGTCAATTTAGCATGGTAAATCCACCTAACCTGTGCATTTTCAGACTGTGTGAGGAAACCGGAACACCCGGAGGAAACCCACGCAGACACGGGGAGAATGTGCAAACTCCACACAGACAGTGACCCAAGCCGGGAATCGAACCTGGGTGCCTGGTGCTGTAAGGCAGCAGTGCTAACCACTGTGCCACCGTGCCATGAAAGATAAGGATGAAGCGGATAGCTAACTCTTCGTTCTGTTACTCTGCAGCTGGGTGCATCATGAGGGCAGAGGATAATAGGCAATTTGACTGGGAATCTGGCCTCCTCTCTCTGGAACTCTCTTCCTCAAAAGGCAGTGGAAGCAGAGTCTGTTAATATTGTTAGGACAGAGTTAGATAGATTCTTGATTAACACAGGAGGTGAAAGGTTATGGGGTGAAAGGTTATGGAGGTGAAAGGTGATGGGGGGTTGGCAGGAATGCGGGGTTGAAGTTACAATCAGATCAGCCATGATCTTATTGAATGGGGGAGTAGGCCCGAGGGGCCGAGTGGCCTCCTCCTATTCCTAGTTTGTATGTTGTAATGGTTAGTCTGCCTTGCGTTTCAGCGTTTATTAACAGCTTCCTCAGTGATCTCTTGCTGTTTCTCTCACCCCTGTCTATATTTCTATTAGGCATGCTCCAACTGTATAAATGTGACCTCATCCAAAGCTTTGCTCCAATTTGCCAGCTTGCACTGAGGCCTGTTTACACGTCAGCCCTTTGCTCGCTGGCCTGCAATGGGTCATGATCCAACAACACTTGCATCTTAATATTCTCGTACTTGTTTTCAAATCCCTTCATGCCCCCCCCTCCCTATCTCTAACCTCCTCCAACCCTCTCCAGCCCTGGCCTCTTGAGCAGGCCAATTTTAATCACCTCACCACTGGAAGCTGCAAGGCCCGAAGTTCTCGAATCCCCTTGCTAAGTGTCCGTCCTCCCTATGGACACTCTGTAACTCCTCACTCTTTGACTGGCTCAATATTCCTTGTCTAGCTCAGTGTCATATTTTAGTAAAAGCAAATTACTGTGGATGCTGGAATCTGAAACCAAAAAAGAAAATGCTGGAAAATCTCAGCAGGTCTGGCAGCAAGATGCTACCAGACCTGCTGAGATTTTCCAGCAGTGTCTTATTTTGTTTGTCCTGTGAATGGTCCTGCACACTTTTACCACATTAATGGCACTATATAAATGCCCATTTGATAGAAATATCCATCGTTCCTCTTGAATATTGAAATATTCCATCAAGAATTTCTCTCCTGAGTTAACTCTCTTGCTCTTCTTCCCGTCTGGTTCTTTGTCGATCTGGATGAATAGATCTGAATCAAAGATATTTAACCTCCCCGAGTCACTTGCAGGGTATGGAAGGTATGTGTAAAGTGAGACAGCGTTCTGTCTATAAATAAAGACTCTATTTAAAATTGAATGATATAGACAATGAACTTTGAGGTTGAAGAGATCTGAACTCCCTGAGCTTTAGCCAGTGTATTTCTGGCAATGGGTGCACCACAGTATCCTGGATTCGTGATTATTTCTCTTCTGATTCGCTGCAGCTCAGATTTGCACCTTGAAGTCCCCCTGCCAGCTCGGGGTCTGACTGGTGAGATTGGGTCTGCAGAAAGACTGACTGACGCGTGACTATTTTTGAGTTGAAGAGAAGAGATGTTGCAGGGTAGAAGATGCTGTGATATATCCTTCCACACAAACTGCTAACATAGAAACACAGAAACTAGAAGCAGGAGGAGGCCATTAGGCCCTTTGAGTCTGCTCCGCCATTAATTTTGATCATGGCCGATCATCGAATTTAATATCCTGATCCCCCTTTTCCCCCCATATCCCTCGATTCTATTAGCCCCTTATCAAAGCTGCAAATTTCAGACTCTGAAACAGTAGTGTAAGAGCTGAGATGTGAATCATAGAATCCCTACAGTGCAGAAGAGGCCATTCAGCCCCTCGAGTCTGCACCAATTCTCACAGAGTATTTTACCCAGGCCCCGCCCCCTTCCTTATCCCCGTAACCCCACACATTTACCATGGCTAATCCATGTAACTTGCACATCTTGGGACACTAAGGGGCAAGTTAGCATGGCCAATCCATCTCACCTACACATCTTCGGACTGTGGGAGGAAACCGGAGCTCCCGGAGGAAACCCATGCTCATTTATGTGCAGATTTCTCTGGGGTGGTGGTGTCACCCATGGATAGGTCAGAGAGAAGTAGCACAGTGCGATTACTCTTTGCTTTCAGTTAGTGCAGCCACAGATTGGGCTGAGACAGCTGGTGACAATGAGTTCCTATTTTACTTTGTGAAGTTCCTGGTTAGAGCTTTCCATCCAATCAGTATTCAAACCTTCACTCATTAACTGTAGAATATTTTCTTACCTGAGAGGGGTGAAGAGTGTTGCTTTGTCCTGACTGGTGTTGGAAGCTGCAGATTGTATTCAATATCTGAGCTGAACCAACTGCCCACACTCCAAGGTGCTGCTGCCAATGGCAGTGGGTAAGGTGGTCCTGCCACTGGGGGAGCCCATTCGTCCACACCAGCTCCAGGTTACTCTGAGAACCAGTGTCTGAATCGTAGAGTATGCTGGAGCTTAGCACTGCTCTGCTGGCAACTCTTCAATGTTCAACCACAGCTTTAAGCCTCATCATCGCCGCACTGCTCTCACCGTGCCAAGCCAAGGCATCGATAAGTGATGCCTGTCACTGCAGAGAGACTATGGATCTCTGTTTGCGTTCAACAGCAAAGAGCCAGAGGGTTAAACAATGCAGCCCAATTTCATTATCCTGCAAAGTAAATGCACATCAGAAAAAACGGATTGAAAGAAGGAAAGGTGAGGAAGTATCAGAAAAATCCAAGGATCTGGGAGAGGATTGGGAAAACTGGAGACCAAGTTTGAAAGATGAGGATTTGGGAATGCAGTGTGAGCTGGGAGGAGGAGCGATGCTCTGAACAAAGAGAGGTCGAGAGCAGATACCTTTTCCCCGAGGCGCTGACCGCTCCCACCCCTCCCTGGTTAGTTCTGTGCCCAGCAAACTGTTCCCTCCCCAACTCCACTTTCGTTCCTCAGGTTGGAAAATGGGACAGAGAATTTTCTTTTAACGTGAGGGAATGTCAAACATTGGCTTGGAGTTTTGCTCCTGAAGTGGGTAGCTCCTGGCTCGGTGTACCTGCCACAGCTTATTAGGCCCTGTTGCAACCGATTTTCACACCGGATGGGGTGGGGTAGAATCACACCTGCCATCCCTGAATCAGATTGTAGGCGGCCACAGGGGAAACCGGAGTGGATGAGTGCTGAAGCGGACAGGTTAGAAAGCCTGTCTTGGTTCTCCGGGGCTTTGTCCCAGTTGTGTTGGGAGGAGTTAAACCCTCCAGCCCTCACCCTTCATTCTGCCTCAAACCTCACCACCTATCCCACACGCCCCTCACATCCTCTGTGGCTCCTCATTTCCCCACACTGCCCCTCACACACTCATGCCACCCCTCCACAGCCACTCACCCACTAACCACAACCGGCAGAACTCAGGAACAAAGTGGGGATGGAAAAGACATCAACTTCGACCAATCAAATGCGGCCTCACTCACTCATGCACATTTGAGAATCGGGAAAAAACATCCATTTATGAAATCCATTCAGAGATTATCTTTCCCCTTCATAGAACATAGAACATAGAACATAGAAAGCCACAGCACAAACAGGCCCTTCGGCCCACAAGTTGCGCCGATCACATCCCCACCTCTAGGCCTATCTATAGCCCTCAATCCCATTAAATCCCATGTACTCATCCAGAAGTCTCTTAAAAGACCCCAACGAGTTTGCCTCCACCACCACCGACGTCAGCCGATTCCACTCACCCACCACCCTCTGAGTGAAAAACTTACCCCTGACATCTCCTCTGTACCTACCCCCCAGCACCTTAAACCTGTGTCCTCTCGTAGCAACCATTTCAGCCCTTGGAAATAGCCTCTGAGAGTCTACCCTATCCAGACCTCTCAACATCTTGTAAACCTCTATCAGGTCACCTCTCATCCTTCGTCTCTCCAGGGAGAAGAGACCAAGCTCCCTCAACCTATCCTCATAAGGCATGCCCCCCAATCCAGGCAACATCCTTGTAAATCTCCTCTGCACCCTTTCAATGGCTTCAACATCTTTCCTGTAATGAGGTGACCAGAACTGCGCGCAGTACTCCAAGTGGGGTCTAACCAGGGTCCTATAAAGCTGCAGCATTATCTCCCGACTCCTAAACTCAATCCCTCGATTAATGAAGGCCAGTACGCCGTACGCCTTCTTGACCGCATCCTCCACCTGCGAGGCCGATTTAAGAGTCCTATGGACCCGGACCCCAAGGTCCTTCTGATCCTCTACACTGCTAAGAATGGTACCCTTCATATTATACTGCTGCTTCATCCCATTGGATCTGCCAAAATGGATCACCACACACTTATCCGGGTTGAAGTCCATCTGCCACTTCTCCGCCCAGTCTTGCATTCTATCTATGTCTCGCTGCAACTTCTGACATCCCTCCAAACTATCCACAACACCACCTACCTTGGTGTCGTCAGCAAACTTACCAACCCATCCCTCCACTTCCTCATCCAGGTCATTTATGAAAATGACAAACAGCAAGGGTCCCAGAACAGATCCCTGGGGCACTCCACTGGTCACTGACCTCCATGCAGAGAAAGACCCCTCCACAGCCACTCTCTGCCTTCTGCAGGCAAGCCAGTTCTGGATCCACAAGGCAACAGCCCCTTGGATCCCATGCCCTCTCACTTTCTCAAGAAGTCTTGCATGGGGGATCTTATCGAACGCCTTGCTGAAGTCCATATAGACCACATCCACCGCTCTTCCTTCGTCAATGTGTTTGGTCACATTTTCAAAGAACTCAACCAGGCTTGTAAGGCACGACCTGCCCTTGACAAAGCCGTGCTGACTACTTTTGATCATACTAAACTTCTCTAGATTATCATAAATCCTGTCTCTCAGGATCCTCTCCATCAACTTACCAACCACTGAGGTTCGACTCACCGGTCGGTAATTTCCCGGGCTGTCCCTGTTCCCTTTCTTGAATATAGGGACCACATCTGCAATCCTCCAATCCTCCGGAACCTCTCCCGTCTCCATCGACGATGCAAAGATCATCGCCAAAGGCTCCGCAATCTCCTCCCTCGCCTCCCACAGTAACCTGGGGTACATCCCATCCGGTCCCGGCGACTTACCAACCTTGATGCCATTCAATAGTTCCAACACATCCTCTTTCTTTATGTCCACATGCTCGATCCTTTCTGTCCACCGCAAACCAGCAGTACAACCACCCAGATCCCTTTCCACCGTGAATACCGAGGTAAAGTATTCATTAAGCACCTCCGCCATTTCTAACGGTTCCGCACAAACTTTTCCCCCTTCACCTTTTAAGGGTCCTATGCCTTCACATCTCATCCTTTTACTCTTGACATATTTGTAGAAAGCCTTGGGATTCTCCTTAATCTTACCCGCCAAGGTCTTCTCATGACCCCTTCTCGCTCTCCTAATTTCCTTCTTAAGCTCCTTCCTACATCCCGTATACTCCTCTAAATCCTTAACACCTCCTAGCTCTCTGAACCTTCTGTACGCCTCTCTTTTCTTATTCACCAGGTTCATCACAACCTTCGTGCACCACGGTTCCCGTACCCTACCAACACCCCCCTGTCTCATCGGAACGTTGTCATGCAGAGCTCCAGACAAACATTCCTTGAAAATCCTCCACTTTCCTTCGGTACTTTTCCCCAAGAATGCCTCCTTCCAATTTACCCGTCTAATTTCCTCCCTGATGACACTGTATTTCCCTTTACTCCAGAGAAACACTTTCCTAGCCTGCCTGATCCTATCTCTTTCCAATGCTATCGTGAAGGAGATAGAATTATGATCGCTATCCCCAAGATGCTCACCCACCGAGAGATCCTCCACCTGTCCAGGTTCATTAGCCAGCACCAGATCAAGTACAGCCTCTCCTCTAGTAGGCTTATCCACATACTGTGTCAGGAAACTCTCCTGGACACACCTAACAAACTCCTCTCCATCCAAACCCCTAGCCCTAGGGATATTCCAATCTATGTTTGGGAAATTAAAATCTCCCATCACGACAACTCTGTTATTCCTACATCTCTCCAGGATCTGTTTCCCCATCTGCTCCTCAACATCTCTGTTACTATTGGGCGGCCTATAGAAAACACCCAGCAACGTTACCGACCCCTTCCTGTTCCTAACCTCCACCCACAGAGACTCCGTAGTCAATCCCTCCACGGCGTCCACCTTCTCTACAGCCGTGACACTATCCCTGATCAACAGTGCCACTCCTCCCCCTCTCTTGCCTCCCTCCCTGTCCTTCCTGAAACATCTAAAACCCGGCACCTGAAGCACCCAGTCCTGTCCCTGAGACATCCAAGTCTCCGTAATGGCCACCACATCACAATTCGAAGCAGCAATCCACGCTCTAAGCTCATCCACTTTATTCACTACACTCCTGGCATTAAAATAGACACATCTCAGACCTTCAGCCTGAGCACTTCCCTTCTCCATCACTCGTCTAACCTCCCTCTTACCCTGTTTACATTCCTTATCTATTTGCGAGCTAACCTCCTCGCTCTCAGTCCCCTCATTTCGATTCCCTCCCCCCAACCTTTCTAGTTTAAAGTCTCTCCAGTAGCCTTAGCCAACCTTCCCGCCAGGATATTGGTCCCCCTGGGATTCAAGTGCCACCCGTCTTTTTTAAACAGGTCACACCTGCCCCTAAAGAGGTCCCAATGATCCAAGTACCCAAATCCTTGTCCCTTGCTCCAGTCCCTCAGCCACGCATTCATTCTCCACCGATTCCTGTTCTCACTCTCCCGCGGCACAGGCAGCAATCCCGAGATTACTACCTTTGCATTCCTCTTTCTCAGCTGTCTACCTAACTCCCTATATTCTCTTTTCATGACCCCTTCCCTCTTCCTACCTATGTCAGCAGTACCTATATGCATCACGACCTTCGGCTTCAAGTGTTCAATCTGTTAGACACATACAAACATAGAAAATAGGAGCAGGAGGAGGCCTTCGAGCCTGCTCCGCCAATCATTACGATCATGGTTGATCATCAGATTCAATACCCTGATCTACCCCCCCCCCCCTCGCAATATCCACTGATCCCCTTCACCCCAAGAGCTTTATCTAACTGCTTCTTGAAAACATACAATATTTCGATCGCAATTTTTGTGGTAGTGAATTCCACAGGCTCACCACTCTCTGGATAAAGAGCTTTCCCCTTATCTCTCTCCTTAACAGTCTACCCTCGATCCTCACGCTGCGATTCTTGGTTCTGGACAACCACATCATCGGGAACATTCTTCCTGAATCTACCCTGTCTAGTCCTGTCAGAATTTTATAGGTTTCTTATTCTTCCGAACTCCAGCGAATGTAATCCTAACCGACTCAATCTCTCCTCATACATCAGTGCCACCATCCCTGGAATCAGTCTGGTAAACCTTCGCTGCACTCCCTCGAGAGCAAGAACATCCTTCCTCAGATAAGGAGACCAAAACTGTAAACAATATTCCAGGTGTGGCCTCACCAAGGCCGTGTGTAATCGCAGCAACACATCCCTGCCTCTGCACTCGAATCCTCTCACTATGAAGGCAAACATACCATTTGCTGCCTTTATCGCCTGCTGCACCTGCACGCTTACCTTCAGTGACTGGTGTATGAGGTCACCCAGGTCTCGTTGCACACTCCCCTCTCCTAATTTATGGCCATTCAGATAATAATCTGCCTTCCGGTTTTTGCTGCCAAAGTGAATAACCTCACATTTATCCACATTATACTGCACCTGCCATGCAGATACCCACACACTCAGCCTGTCCAAATCACACTGAAGTTTCTCTGCATCCTCCTCACAGCTCACCCTCCCACCCAACTTTGTATCATCTGAAAAAAAAGAGATATTACAGTTAGTTCAGCTAAACCAGTAACATATATAATAAATAGCTGGGGTCCAAGCACTGATCCCTATGGTACCACACAAGTCGCTGCCTGCCATTTGGAAAAAGACCCGTTTATTCCTACTCTCTGTTTCCTGTCTGCCAACCAGTTTTCCATCCATCTCAATACACTACGCCCAATCCCATGTGCTTTAATTTTACACACTAATCTCTTACATGGAACCTTGTCAAAAGCCTTCTGAAAATCCAAATAAAGAATATATGTTTCTATGAGATCCCCTCTCATTCTTCTCAATTCCAGTCAGTACAAACCCAATGTCATTCGATGTCAATGTCATTCCCAACATCATCATTACAGTTTGGGGGTCTATGTACTAACGTTTTTTGCTGCTTGGTGTTTCTTAGCTCTACCCATAGAGATTCCACATTATCGCAACTCATATCCTTCCTCAGTATGGTGCTAATTTCCTCTTTAACCAATGATGCAACTCCATTGCTTTTACCTTATGTCTATCCTTCCTCAATACGGAATACCCCTGGATGTTCAGTTCCCATCTCTGGTCACCCTGCAGCTGTGTCTCCATAATTTCAACTATATCATACCCGTGATTAATTCATCCATTTTATTACAAAAGCTCCACGTGTTAAGGCCCAAAGCATTAAGGCTTGTCTTTTAAAGATTCCTTCTCCCGTTCCCACTGTTTCTCACTGTTTGAATCTGGCCCTTTGTTTCTCTGCCAATTATTTTTCTTATGCCCCTTTGATTCCTTACATAGGTTCCCTTCCCCATCCCCCTGCCATTTTACTTTAACCCTCCCAAACCACTCTAACCAATACGGACATCGGATCCGGACCTGCCCAGGTGTAACCCATCCAGTTCCAAGAACCGGTCCCTATGGCCCAGGAATCTGAAACCCTCTCCCTAACTCCATCTCTTCAGCCACATATTCATCCAACATATCCTGCTATTTCTACTCTGACTCTCACGTGGCACCGGTGGTAATCCTGAGATCACTACCTTCGAGGCCCGATTTCTTAACATTCTTCCTAGCTCCCTGTATTCTGCTTTTAGGACCTCATCCCTTTTTAAACTGTCATTGGCACCAACGTGTACCACGACCACTGACTGTTCGCCCTCCCCCTCCAGAATGTCCTGAAGCCGCTCCGAGACATCCTTGACCCTGGCACCAGGGAGGCAACATTCCATCCTGGAGTCTGGTTTGTGGCCACAGAAACGCCAGTCTATTCCCCTTCCAATTGAATTTCCTATAACTATTGCATTGGTATACTTTGTACCCATCCCGCCTGCAGCAGAACCAACCCTGTGGTGCAACGAGTTTGGCTGCTGCTGCTTTCCCCAGAGAGGTCATTCCCTCAACAGTATCCAAGTGGTATATCTGTTTTTCAAGGCAATAGCCACAGGAGATTCCTGCACTGCCTGCCTCACCCTCTTGCTCTGCCTGGTGGTCACCCATTCACTTCCTGCCTCCCGAGTCTGAGCCTGAGTATGACCACCTCTCCTATATGTGCGATCCATAATACTCACCACCTCATGGATGCTCCACAGTGTCGCCAGCTGCCGCTCCAGCTCCACAACGCGAGCTTCTAGGAGCTCCAGCTGGAGACACTTCCTGCACACATGCTGGCCCTGAGCACTGGAAATGTTCCTGGCTTCCCACATGGAGCACGAAGAGCACACCACGACTTGGCGCTCTCCTGCCATGACTTATGCCTTTAGATTAAACCTTTAGAAGATGCTAGATATTAGATTATATCCAATTCACTAAGGCCCTTCTTTCCTGGTCCTCATTAGTACCAAATATAACCCTTACAAACTATAAAGCACAAAAAAACCTCGGCAAATAGAAGTGATAACTGTAAGTGATAGAAGTATTAAATACTTACCCTACCTTACCCACTAACCAATCAGCTCTTTCCCTTGTGTCCTCCACTCCTACAGCAGGGCAAGACCACTCTCTGAAGATGTAAAAGTTAGAAAGCAAGGAGAAAAAGCAGGAAGCATTTCTTTCCCCGGAGTGCCGAATTCCCACTCCGCTCCAAATTTCCGATACCCACACTCTGGCTATGTCTCATTCCGAGTGGGCATTTTTACCTCTATTCAGGAACCAGTTGAAAGACAGCTGATCCCAAATCACACAATTGTTACAAGGAGAAGGAGGCCATTCAGCCCATTGTGACCGCACTGGCCTCTGGATGACCATTTCACCTGGTACCATACCTCACCATCTCCCCGTAACCCTGCACATTTTTCTTATTCCGTCTTGAAAGCCTCGATTCAAGCTGCCACAGCCACGCATTCCAAACATTAACCACGAACTGAAAAAGTTTTCCCTGACGTTGTCTTTGTTTCTTTTGCAAATTACTTTAAATCTGCAGCCCCTCGATCTTGATCCTTTTACCAGCGAGGACAGTTTCTCCCAATCGACTCTGTCCAGCCCCCTCATGATTTTGAACATCTTTATCAAATCTCCTCTCGGCCCTCTCTTCCCTAACGAAAACAATCCTAACTTCTCCGATCTATCTTCATCAGTGAAGTTTCTTATCCCTGGAACGTTTCAATGTTGGCTGTGTTCCCTCTCCACAGAGACTGCCAGACCTGCTGAGATTTTCCAGCATTTTTCTGTTTTTGTTTCAGATTCCAGCATCCGCCGTATTTTGCTTTTATTTTATGTCTTGTATTCACCAATTCAAACACAGATTCCTGTAAAACTACCTTTATTTTTCTATCACCATTCCACTAACTCGTCTGTGTCCCTTTGAGGTTCGACACTGTCCTCTTCACAGTTCACAAAGCTTTCACGTTTTGTATCATCTGCAAAACAGATGTTATCTGCTCTCCAAGAGCATTTTAATCTATTTGATCAAAGTAGGCTCCCACACTGTGGGTTAAGCCAATGTAACAGTGAAGATGGGGCCTGTTTGAACTCTGTATCAATTTCAAGTGGCCCTGCTGAGATTGCCTTTCCTGCCTCCCGTTCCCCACCCCCTCACTTGCTGACACAAATGGGATCTGTCAGAAATGGGGTCGAGAATTCCATGTCCCCCGTCACCATTACATACCAACTTACCAATTAGGAGCAGGAGGAGGCCCCTCGGCCCCTCGAGCCTGCTACGCCATTCAATAAGATCATGGTTGATCTGACTGTAACCTCAACCCCACATCCCTGCTGACCCCGATAACCTTTCACCCCTTCATTAAAATCAAGAATCTATCTAGCTCTGTTTTAAAAATATTCCGAGGCTCTGCTTCCGCTGCCTTTTGAGGAAGAGAGTTCCAGAGACTCCAGAACCTCAGAGAAAACATTTCTCATCTCTGTGTTAAATGAGGCACTTCTTATTTTTAAACAGTGACCTCTAGTCCTCCCACAAGAGGAAACATCCTCTCCACATCCACCCTGTCAATACCCCTCAGGATCTGAAAGGTGTTGATGAAGTCGCCTCTTACTCATCTTACTTTCAGTGAGTAAAAATCTAGCCTCTTAAACCTTTCCTCATAACACAACCCGCCCACACCTGGTACGGTTCCAGTAAACCTTCTCTGAACTGCTTCTGACACATTTACATCTTTCCTTAAATCTTCCATCATTTTCAAGACTGACCTGAAGTCATGCCTAAGCTTCCTCTTTTTCAGAGATTAGAGATCCCACCTGTTCCTCCTTAGCTGATAGTTTCATCCCACACTTGGAGCATTATCCCTGGAAACCTCTTCCGCACCCTCTCCATTGCCTGCCATCCTTGTGTAATATTATGAAGCAGTTCTCCGAGTGTGATCTGAGCAAGGTTTGACAGACACTGAAGATGACTTCTCTATTTTCTAAATTTATCACCTTATTAATCTCTCTCAACTTCTGGTGGTTTGTACATTTGTATTCACAGATCCTTTTACCCCATTTATATTTTTATTTTTCAAATAATATGTAACCAAGAGCTGTAGAATTATTTATAGCACAAAGAGAGGCTATTCAGCCCATTGAATCCACACTAGCTCCCCGTGGAGTAATCCAGTCAGCGCCGCTTCCCCACTCAGTCGCTGCTGCAGCATCAAAGTTTCTTTCCTTCAAGTGGATTTCCAAATGCCTTTATACATTGTTTATCGTTTCTGCCTCACCGTCTCAGAGCAGTGAGTCCTGGTCATCCTTACCAGAAAAACATTCTTCCTCTCCGCACCCACCCCATACTCCCACACTCTCACCCCTCATGCACACCCCACACCAACAACCCGATACCCACCACCCCTCACCCTCACGCACACCCTCATCTGCACCCTACACCCACATCCTCACCCCTCACCCCCACCCACACCCCACACTTACACCCTCACCCTCCCCTCTGAACCCCCACCCCTCTCTCCATCTGTTGCACGTAAGCTTAAATCTGTGTCCCCGAGTCCTTGGACAGTCAGTCAATGAAAACAGCTTCTCTATGTCCACCTTAGCCAATCCTGTCATAATCTCCTCCACCTTTATCAAGTCTCCCCTAGGTCTTCTTTACTCCAAGGGGAACAACCCCAGATTCTCCAACCCAACCCTCGACCTAAAATCACCCCCCCCCCCCTCTGCAATCTCCGGAACCATCCTGGTAAATCTCCCTCTGCACCCTCTCAAAAACCTCATATCCTCCCGAAAGTGTGGTGATCGGAACTGGACATGAAACTCGAGTTGGGGTTAATCAGAGCTTTATAAAGTTTCAATATCACTTGTTGGTTTTTGTGCTTCTTGTCTCCATTTAGGCTGTGATTGCATTTGCTTTGAGTTCTGAAGGAAAGTCACCCAGACTCGAACTGTTCACTGATTCTCTCTCCACAGATGTTGCTGGACCTGCTGAGAGCTTCCAGCATTTTCTGTTTTTATCCCGTGTGCTTTGCTATCTTTTCCCTTATGTGGTATCGCCTCAATATTCTCACTTTGGAATGTGGGAACCCTGCATGTGAACACTTGGCCATCGCAGTGAAGCTTCAATGAGTGTAGCTGGCAGCGATGCAGCCCGTCCTGGGGGCTTTGTCCTGGTCCGCAGTGTTACAGATGGACCCGAAGCACCAAAGGTGGAGTGCACCGAAACATAGAAACAGAGAAGCTAGAAGCAGGAGGAGGCCATTCGGCCCTTCAACCTGCTCCACCATTCATTATGATCGTGGCTGACAATCAAATTCAAATGTCATAGAGTCATGGGGTCATAGAGGTTTACAGGCCCTTCAGCCCAACTTGTCCATGCGGCTCTTTTTTTTAACCACTAAGCTAGTCCCAATTGCCCGTATTTGGCCCATATCCCTCTCTACCCATCTTACCCATGTAACTGTCTAAACACTTTTTAAAAGACAAAATTGAGAAATGTGTAGGCACTCCGCTTGCAGAGAAATGCACTGCCTGGTAGACTGTTTGAGACAAACTCCTTGCTCTCCCCAAAGCCTGTGGGTGAATCTGCCGAATACTGACCCTTCCCCTCGCTGCGGGGGCGGGGGGGGGGGGGGGGGGGGGGCGGGGGGGGTCTCGGGACCAGGAGCAGTTCAAACTGAGATGAGGGGAAATTTCTTCCCTCAAAGTGTTGTGAATCTATTTCCGAGGGTTGTGGATGGCCGATTGGTGAATATTTTTGAGATGGATTTTTGGGAATCGAGTTAAATGGGGAGCAGGTGGGAAAATGGAGTTGAATCCTGAGGTCAGCCATACTTGAATTGAATGGCAGAACAGGCTTGATGGGCTGAATGGCCTACTCCTGCTCCTAGCTCTTGTGATTGGCTGTTTCATCACCCAGTTGGGGTTGGTAGAGAGGAAACACCCAAGCAGGACCTCTGAAATGAGTAGAGGAGTGTGAAATTCCAGCAGCAGATTTGCTCAACCCCGTCTTAATAAGAACATAAGAACTAGGAGCAGGAATAGGCCATCTGGCCCCTCGAGCCTGCTCCGCCATTCAATAAGATCATGGCTGATCTTTTTGTGGACTCAGCTCCACTTACCCGCCCGCTCACCATAACCCTTAATTCCTTTACTGTTCAAAAATTTATCTATCCTTGCCTTAAAAACATTCAATGAGGTAGCCTCAACTGCTTCACTGGGCAGGGAATTCCACAGATTCACAACCCTTTGTGTGAAGAAGTTCCTCCTCAACTCAGTCCTAAATCTGCTCCCCCTTATTTTGAGGCTATGCCCCCTAGTTATAGTTTCATCCGCCAGTGGAAACAACTTCCCTGCTTCTATCTTATCTATTCCCTTCATAATCTTATACATTTCTATAAGATCTCCCCTCATTCTTCTGAATTCCAATGAGTATAGCCCCAGTCTACTCAGTCTCTCCTCATAAGCCATCCCTCTCAACTCCGGAATCAACCTAGTGAATCTCCTCTGCACCCCCTCCAGTGCCAGTATATCCTTTCTCAAGTAAGGAGACCAAAACTGTACACAGTATTCCAGGCGTGGCCTCACCAGCACCTTATACAGCTGCAACATAATCTCACTGTTTTTAAACTCCATCCCTCTCGCAATGAAGGACAAAATTCCATTTGCCTTCTTAATTACCTGCTGCACCTGCAAACCAACTCCTTGAGATTCCTGCACAAGGACACCCAGGTTCCTCTGCACAGCAGCATGCTGCAATTTTTTACCATTTAAATAATAGTCCATTCTGCTGTTATTCCTACCAAATGGATGACCTCACATTTACCAACATAGAACATAGAACAGTACAGCACAGAACAGGCCCTTCGGCCCACGATGTTGTGCCGACCTTCATCTGAAACCAAGATCAAGCTATCCCACTCCCTACCATCCTGGTGTGCTCCATGTGCCTATCCAATAACCGCTTAAATGTTCCTAAAGTGTCTGACTCCACTATCACTGCAGGCAGTCCATTCCACACCCCAACCACTCTCTGCGTGAAGAACCTACCTCTGATATCCTTCCTATATCTCCCACCATGAACCCTATAGTTATGCCCCCTCGTAATAGCTCCATCCACCCGAGGAAATAGTCTTTGAACGTTCACTCGATCTATCCCCTTCATCATTTTATAAACCTCTATTAAGTCTCCCCTCAATCTCCTCCGCTCCAGAGAGAACAGCCCCAGCTCCCTCAACCTTTCCTCATAAGACCGACACTCCAAACCAGGCAGCATCCTGGTAAATCTCCTCTGCACTCTTTCCAGCGCTTCCACATCCTTCTTATAGTGAGGTGACCAGAACTGCACGCAATATTCCAAATGCGGTCTCACCAAGGTCCTGTACAGTTGCAGCATAACCCCACGGCTCTTAAACTCCAACCCCCTGTTAATAAAAGCTAACACACTATATGCCTTCTTCACAGCTCTATCCACTTGAGTGGCAACCTTTAGAGATCTGTGGATATGGACCCCAAGATCTCTCTGTTCCTCCACAGTCTTCAGAACCCTACCTTTGACCCTGTAATCCACATTTAAATTAGCCCTACCAAAATGAATCACCTCACATTTATCAGGGTTAAACTCCATTTGCCATTTTTCAGCCCAGCTTTGCATCCTATCTATGTCTCTTTGCAGCCTACAACACCCCTCCACCTCATCCACTACTCCACCAATCTTGGTGTCATCAGCAAATTTACTGATCCACCCTTCAGTCATTAATAAAAATCACAAAGAGCAGAGGACCAAGCACCGATCCCTGCGGCACTCCGCTAGCAACCTGCCTCCAGTCCGAAAATTTTCCATCCACCACCACCCTCTGTCTTCGATCAGACAGCCAGTTACCTATCCAATCGGCCAACTTTCCCTCTATCCCACACCTCCTTACTTTCATCATAAGCCGACCATGGGGGACCTTATCAAACGCCTTACTAAAATCCATGTATATGACATCAACCGCCCCACCTTCATCAACACACCTAGTTACCTCCTCAAAAAATTCTATCAAATTTGTGAGGCACGATTTGCCCTTCACAAATCCGTGCTGACTATCCCGGATTAATCCGCATCTTTCTAAATGGTCGTAAATCCCATCCCTAAGGACCTTTTCCATCAATTTACCAACCACCGAAGTCAGACTAACCGGTCTATAATTACCAGGGTCATTTCTATTCCCTTTCTTAAACAGAGGAACAACATTTGCCACTCTCCAGTCCTCTGGCACCATCCCCGTGGACAGCGAGGACCCAAAGATCAAAGCCAAAGGCTCTGCAATCTCATCCCTCGCCTCCCAAAGAATCCTAGGATACATTTCATCAGGCCCAGGGGACTTATCGACCTTCAGTTTATTCAAAACTGCCAATACATCCTCCCTCCGAACATCTATTTCCTCCAGCCTATTAGCCTGTAACACCTTCTCTTCCTGAAAAACATGGCCCCTCTCCTTGGTGAACACTGAAGAAAAGTATTCATTCATCACCTCGCCTATCTCTACTGATTCCATACACAAGTTCCCACCACTGTCCTTGACCGGCCCTAACCTCACCCTGGTCATTCTTTTATTCCTCACATAAGAGTAAAAAGCCTTGGGGTTTTCCTTGATCCGACCCGCCAAGGACTTCTCATGTCCCCTCCTAGCTCTCCTGAGCCCCTTTTTCAGCTCGTTCCTTGCTAACTTGTAACCCTCAGTCGAGCCATCTGAACCTTGTTTCCTCATCCCTACATAAGCTTCCCTCTTCCTTTTCACAAGACATTCCACCTCTTTTGTGAACCACGGTTCCCTCACTCGGCCATTTCCTCCCTGCCTGACAGGGACATACCTATCAAGGACACCCAGTATTTGTTCCTTGAAAAAGTTCCACTTTTCATTTGTGCCTTTCCCTGACAGTTTCTGTTCCCATCTTATGCCCCCTAATTCTTGCCTAATCGCATCATAATTACCTCTCCCCCAATTGTAAGCCTTGCCCTGCCGTCCGGCCCTATCCCTCTCCATTGCAATAACAAAAGACACCGAATTGTGGTCACTATCTCCAAAGTTCTCTCCCACAACCAAATCTAACACTTGGCCCGGTTCATTTCCCAGTACCAAATCCAATGTGGCCTCACCCCTTGTCGGCCTATCCACATATTGTGTCAGGAAACCCTCCTGCACACACTGCACAAAAAGTGCCCCATCCAAATTATTTGACCTACAAAGGTTCCAATCAATATTTGGAAAGTTAAAGTCCCCCATGACAACTACCCTGTGACCCCCACACGTATCCATAATCTGCTTAGCAATTTCTTCCTCCACATCTCTATTACTATTTGGGGGCCTATAGTAAACTCCTAGCAACGTGACCGCTCCTTTCCTGTTTCTAAGTGCAGCCCATATTACCTCAGTGTGCATATCCCCCTCAAAGTGCTTTTCCGCAGCCGTTAAACTATCCTTGATTAACAATGCTACTCCTCCACCTCTTTTACCAGCTTCCCTACACTTACTGAAACATCTATACCCCGGAACGTCCAACAACCATTCCTGTCCTTGTTCTACCCACGTCTCCGTAATGGCCACAACATCGTAGTCCCAAGTAGCAATCCACGCCCCAAGTTCATTCACCTTGTTCCGGATGCTCCTTGCATTGAAGTAGACACACTTCAACCCATCTTCCTGTCTACCGGTACCCACCCTTGACCTTGATACCTTCCCCAATACCTCACCACCCTCAACACTGACTTCTGGACTACAACTCCTTTTCCCACTCCCCTGACAAATTAGTTTAAATCCCCCTGAAGAGCCGTAGCAAATTTCCCTCCCAGGATATTGTACTTCATCTTCCAGACCCTTGCCAACTCACTTAGACTATCTATATCCCTTTGCAGACTTTCAGCGTCCTCTGCACACTTTGCTCTTCCACCTACCTTAGTGTCATCTGCGAATTTTGACACACTACACTGGAGCTGGATGAACTTCTGATCATTCGGGAGGCAGAGGTGGCCATAGATAGAAGCTTCAGGGATGTAGTTCCTCTGAAGAATGAAGATAGATGGGTGACGGTTAGAGGGGCTGGGAGGAAGCAGTCAGTGCACGGATCCCCAGTGGTCGTTCCCCTCGACAACAAGTATTCCGCTTTGGATACTGTTGGGGAGGACGACCTACCAGTGGTAAGCCACGGTGACCGGATCTCCAGCACTGAGTCCGTCCCTGTGGCTCAGAAGGGAAGCGGGGAAAGCAAGAGAGCAGTAGTTATTGGGGTCTCGATAATTAGAGGGACGGATAGGAGGTTCTGTTGCAGTGAAAGAGACTCATAGATGGTATGTTGCCTCCCGGGTGCCAGGGTCCGTGACGTCTCGGACCGTGTTTTCAGGATCCTAAAGGGGGAGGGGGAACAGTCACAAATCGTGGTGCACATTGGCACCAATGACATAGGTAAGAGAAGGGACGGGGATTTAAAACAGGAATTTAGGGAGCTAGGGTGGAAGCTGAGAGCCAGGACAAACCATGTTGTCATCTCTGGTTTGTTGCCGGTGCCACGTGATAGCGAGTTGAGGAACAGGGAGAGAGTGCAGTTAAACATGTGGTTGCAGGGATGGTGTAGGAGGGAGGGTTTCAGTTACATGGATAATTAGAGCACATTCTGGGGAAGGTGGGACATGTACAAACAGGACGGTTTGCACCTGAACCAGAGGGGCACCAATATCCTGGGAGGGAAATTTGCTACGGCTCTTTGGGGGGGTTTAAACTAATTTGTCAGGGGGGTGGGAAAAGGAGTTGTAGCCCAGAAGCCAGTGTTGAGTGTTGTGAGGTAGTGAGGAGGGTATCAAGGTCGCAGGAGTGTACCGGCAGACAGGAAGGTGGGTTGAAGTGTGTCTACTTCAATGCAAGGAGCATCCAGAATAAGGTAGGTGAACTTGGAGCGTGGATTGGTACTTGGGACAACGATGTTGTGGCCATTACGGAGACATGGTTAGAACAGGGACAGGAATGGTTGTTGGAAGTTCCGGGGTATAGATGTTTCAGTAAGAGTAGGGAAGGTGGTAAAAGAGGTGGAGGAGTAGCATTGTTAATCAAGGATAGTTTGACGGCTGCAGAAAGGCAGTTCGAGGGGATCTGTCTACTGAGGTAATATGGGCTGAAGTTAGAAACAGGAAAGGAGCGGTCATGTTGTTAGGAGTTTTCTATAGGCCCCCAAATAGTAATAGAGATGTGGAGGAAGAAATTGCTAAGCAGATTATGGATAGGTGTGGAGGTCACAGGGTAGTTGTCATGGGCGACTTTAACTTTCCAAATATTGATTGGAACCTTTATAGGTCGAATAGTTCGGATGGGGCAGTTTTTGTACAGTGTGTGCAGGAGGGTTTCCTGACACAATATGTGGATAGGCCGACAAGAGGTGGGGCCACATTGGATTTGGTACTGGGTAATGAACCGGGCCAAGTGTTAGATTTATTTGTGGGAGAGCACTTTGGAGATAGTGACCACAATTCGGTGTCTTTCATTATTGCAATGGAGAGGGATAGGGCCGTACGGCAGGGCAAGGTTTATAATTGGGGGAGGGATAATTATGATGCGATTAGGCAAGAATTAGGGAGCATAAGATGGGAACAGAAACTGTCAGGGAAAGGCACAAATGAAAAGTGGAGCTTGTTCAAGGAACAAATACTGCGTGTCCTTGATAGGTATGTCCCTGTCAGGCAGGGAGGAAATGGCCGAGTGAGGGAACCATGGTTCACAAAAGAGGTTGAATGTCTTGTCAAGAGGAAGAAGGAAGCGTATGTAAGGATGAGAAAACAAGGTTCAGATGGGTCGATTGAGGGTTACAAGTTAGCAAGGAATGAGCTGAAAAAAGGGCTTAGGAGAGCTAGGAGGGGGCATGAGACCTTGGCGGGTCGGATCAAGAAAAACCCCAAGGCTTTTTACTCTTATGTGAGAAATAAAAGAATGACCAGGGTGAGGTTAGGGCCGGTCAAGGATAGTAGTGGGAACTTGTGCATGGAGTCAGAAGAGATAGGAGAGGTGATGAATGAATACTTTTCTTCAGTGTTCACCAAGGAGAGGGGCCATGTTTTTGAGAATGAGAGTGTGATACAGGCTGATAGGCAGGAGGAGGGAGATGTTCTGAGGGAAGATGTATTAGCAATTTTGAAAAACCTGGGCCAGATGGGATATATCCTAGGATTCTTTGGGAGGCAAGGGATGAGATTGCAGAGCCTTTGGCTTTGATCTTTGGGTCCTCCCTGTCCACAGGGATGGTGCCAGAGGACTGGAGAGTGGCGAATGTTGTTCTTCTGTTCAAGAAAGGAAATAGGAATGACCCTGGTAATTATAGGCCGGTTAGTCTTACTTCGTTGGTCGGTAAGTTAATGGAAAAGGTCCTGAGGGATAGGATTTATGACCATTTGGAAAGATGCAGCTTAATCTGGGATAGTCAACACGGATTCGTGAAGGGTAAGTCTTGCCTCACAAATTTGATTGAATTTTTTGAGGAGGTAACTAAGTGTGTAGATGAAGGTAGAGCAGTTAATGTCGTATACATGGATTTTAGTAAGGCGTTTGATAAGGTTCCCCATGGTCGGCTCATGAAGAAAGTAAGGAGGTGTGGGATAGAGGGAAATTTGATCGATTGGATAAGTAACTGGCTATCTCATAGAAGACAGAGGGTGGTGGTGGATGGAAAATTTTCAGACTGGAGACCAGTTACCAGCGGTGTACCACAGGGATCAGTGCTGGGTCCTCTGCTATTTGTGATTTTTATCAATGACTTGGAGGAGGGGGCTGAAGGGTGGGTCAGTAAATTTGCTGATGACACCAAGATTGGTGGAGTAATGGGTGAGGTGGAGGGCTGTTGTAGGCTGCAAAGAGATATTGATAGGATGCAGAGCTGGACCGAAAAATGGCAGATGGAGTTTAACCCTGATAAGTGTGAGGTGATTCATTTTGGTAGGACAAATTTGAATGCGGATTATAGGGTCAACGGCAGGGTTCTGAGGAATGTGGAGGAACAAAGAGATCTTGGGGTTCATATCCACAGATCTCTGAAGGTTGCCACTCAAGTGGATAGAGCCGTGAAGAAGGCCTATAGTGTGTTAGCGTTTATTAACAGGGGGATTGAGTTTAAGAGCCGTGGGGTTATGCTGCAACTGTACAGGACCTTGGTGAGACCACATTTGGAATATTGTGTGCAGTTCTGGTCACCTCACTATAAGAAGGATGTGGAAGCATTGGAGAGAGTGCAGAGGAGATTTACCAGGATGCTGCCTGGTGTGGAGGGTAGGTCTTATGGGGAAAGGTTGAGGGAGCGAGGGCTTTTCTCTTTAGCTTGGAGGAGGATGAGAGGCGGCTTAATAGAGGTTTATAAGATGATGAGGGGGATAGAGTGGACGTTCAGAGACTATTTCCTTGGGTGGATGTAGCTGCTACGAGGAAGGCATAACTATAGGGTTCATGGTGGGAAATATAGGAGGGATGTCCGAGGTAGGTTCTTTACTCAGAGAGTGGTTGGGGTGTGGAGTGGACTGCCTGCTGTGATAGTGGAGTCGGACACTTTTTAGGAACTTTCAAGAGGTTATTGGATAGGCACATGGAGCACACCAGGATGATAGGGAGTGGGATAGCTTGATCTTGGTTTCGGACAAAGCTTGGCACAATATTGAGGGCCGAAGGGCCTGTACTGTGCTGTACTGTTCTATGTACACTTGGTCCCCAACTCCAAATCATCTATGTAAATCGTAAACAATTGCGGTCCCAACACTGATCCCTGAGGCACACCACTAGTCACTGATCGCCAACCAGGAAAACACCCATTTACCCCCATTCTTTGCTTTCTGTTAGTTAATCAATCCTCTATCCATGCTGATACATTACCCGTAACACCGTGCACCTTTATCTTATGCAGCAGTCTTTGGTGCGGCACCTTGTCAGATGCCGTCTGGAAATCCAGATACACCACATCCACAGGTTCCCCATTGTCCACTGCACATGTAATGTTCTCAAAGAATTCCACCAAATTAGTCAAACATGACCTGCCCTTCATCAACCCATGCTGCGTCTTCCCAATGGGACAATTTATATCCAGATTTCTCGTTATTTCTTCCTTGATGATAGATTCAAGCATTTTCCCTCCTACAGAAGTTAAGCTAACCGGCCTATAGTTACCTGCCTTTTGTCTACTTTCTTTTTTAAACAGTGGCATCACATTTGCTGTTATCCAATCTGCGGGAACCACCCCAGAGTCCAGCGAATTTTGATAAATTACCACTGGTGCATTTGCTATTTCCCCCGCCATCTTTTTTAGTACCCTGGGATGCATTCCATCAGGACCAGGAGACTTGTCTACCTTTAGCCCCTTCTCTCTGTTAATGATCCAAAATCACAACATCTCACTGTTTAGTACAGTTCTATAAATCACATTCTGTGAAGATTGTCAATGAGATAGAGAATCTGGTGAACTGGTGCAACAACAATAATCTCTCCCTCAATGTCGACAAAACCAAGGAGCTGGTCATCGACTTCAGGAAGCGTAGTGGAGAACATGCCCCTGTCTACATCAACGGGGATGAAGTAGAAAGGGTCGAGAGCTTCAAGTTTTTAGGTGTCCAGATCACCAACAACCTGTCCTGGTCCCCCCATGCTGACACTATAGTTAAGAAAGCCCACCAACGCCTCTACTTTCTCAGGAGACTAAGGAAATTTGGCATGTCAGCTACGACTCTCACCAACCTTTACAGATGCACCATAGAAAGCATTCTTTCTGGTTGAATCACAGCTTGGTATGGTTCCTGCTCTGCCCAAGACCGCAAGAAACTACAAAGAGACATGAATGTAGCCCAATCCATCACGCAAACCAACCTCCCATCCATTGACTTGTCTACACTTCCCGCTGCCTCTGGAAAAGCAGCCACATAATTAAGGACCCCACGCACCCCAGACATTCTCTCTTCCACTGGAAAATAGATACAAAAGTCTGAGGTCACGTATCAACCGACTCGAGAACAGCTTCTTCCCTGCTGCTGTCAGACTTTTGAATGGACCTGCCTTGCATTAAGTTGATCTTTCTCTCCACCCTAGCTATGACTGTAACACTACATTCTGCACTCTCTCCTTTCCTTCTCTATGAACGGTATGCTTTGTCTGTATAGCATGCAAGAAACAATACTTTTCACTGTATACGAATACATGTGACAATAATAAATCAAATCAAACTAGCTGGACTGGATTGAAATTAATGATCAAAATCGGATAAAAGAAACATTGATATTTACAGAGCATTCTCCCTGAGTGCTGAATGATACAACCAATGAAATGCTATCTGAAGTGTCGTCTCGATGGCAATGTGGGAAATCTGTCATTGACACTTTCTGTTCACTTGTTTCTGGACTTTAGAAAATTTCAGGTGTTTTTCCAGATCACAGTAGCGTGTTGAGTTCAGGAAGGTTAGTTGTTCCCATCTCCACTGGGTTCTGCTCCTTGTATGTCTATCGTGCAGTTCGCTAGGCCGGTCAGGGTGAGCAGGAAGCACTCCTTCACACAGTGGGAGTCTGGAACTCTCTGCCTCAGAAGGGTGTGGATGCTGGGGGTGGGGGAGGAGGGAAGGGGGCAGGTGGGGTGGGGTTCAGGGGGTGAATCACTTTGTGTTATGTCAGGTTATTTAGCGATATGAAGCTGTGGTGGGTAGGTGGAGCTGGGGGCAGGTTAGCCATGATCTGATTGAATGATGGGACCGACCCGAGGAAAGGAATGGCCTCCTCCTATCCCTCTATCCCATGCACAGCGGGAAGCAATCCGATACTTTCCCAGCTCTCTCCAAACACTGCGGGGACAAGATGGTGCTGGTTCAGGCCTGAGAGAGGTAATTTCTGTGTTTATTTATTGAAGCTTCTCTCTTTAATGGATAATAATGTGTTTTTTCCCAGGTTAGTGATGGTGTTTTCCCAGGAAAGCTGAAGCTTTGAAAATGACAGGTAATCAAAACCCTTTGGAAACGTGGATGGATGCCACCACTCACGCTCTGTGTGTCAGGTCCAAGAGCTGCGAGGAAGGCCAGGCCATGAAGATCCTTAAAATCTGTTTCTGCAGTACCACCAGCATCAACCTGGGCAAAAACTTCAAGCTGGTTAAATGCGACCAGACAACAGAAATCAGGGTAAGGCTCAACAACTGATTCTCTCACTGATTCTCCTTTGGTTCATCTGCATCACCCGCGGCAGAATGTGTTCCTGACAGAACAAGTGCCAATTCCCTCTGGAAGCTAAACACAAGAACAAGTTACAGACCGGCATTGTGGGGAGAGGGGGTGGGGAACAAAAATCAAAATGGAGGAGAGAGTTACATAGAAATTAGGAGCAGGAGGAGGCCATTCGGCCCCTCGAGCCTGCTGTGCCATTCATTGTGATCATGACTGATTCTCCAACTCAATATCCTAATCCCACCTCCCCCCTGCCCCCTCCCTCCACACCTCCACCCCCCCTCCCTCCACACCGCCACCCCCCTCCCTCCACACCTCCACCCCCCCTCCCTCCACACCACCACCCCCCCTCCCTCCACACCGCCACCCCCTTCCCTCCACACCTCCACCCCCCTCCCTCCACACCTCCACCCCCCCTCCCTCCACACCACCACCCCCCCTCCCTCCACACCGCCACCCCCCTCCCTCCACACCTCCACCCCCCCTCCCTCCACACCACCACCCCCCCTCCCTCCACACCGCCACCCCCTTCCCTCCACACCACCACCCCCCCTCCCTCCACACCGCCACCCACCTCCCTCCACACCGCCACCCCCCCTCCCTCCACACCGCCACCCCCCTCCCTCCACACCTCCACCCCCCCTCCCTCCACACCTCCACCCCCCCTCCCTCCACACCACCACCCCCCCTCCCTCCACACCGCCACCCCCCTCCCTCCACACCGCCACCCCCCCTCCCTCCACACCGCCACCCCCCTCCCTCCACACCTCCACCCCCCCTCCCTCCACACCTCCACCCCCCCTCCCTCCACACCACCACCACCCCCCCTCCCTCCACACCGCCACCCCCCTCCCTCCACACCCCCCCCCCCCCCCCCCCCCCCCCCCAAATTTGAACTACGAAGAAAACCAGAAGATGGCAGGAGTGTTCCGTGGAAAACAGAAACCAGAGCTGTGATCTGATAGAGGAATTTCCAATGATAAAACCGAGAGGACGGATGCGGAGAGACTCCATTCGTTTGAGAGCCAGGCTGGAATAAAGTAGCCTGGTATATAAAATACACATTGAATATTGAGGATGAGGGGAATTGCTTTGCATCGGGAGGAGTGAGAATGTCACTGTCAGAGGCAATGCTCAAGTCCGGTGGATGTGATGCATTGAAAGGGAGGCTTGCTGTGTGTGAGGGAGATGTGGCTGGAGGAGGGACTGTGCGGCAGGGAGGTCGGGGATTGGAGTGGGAGGATGTGGCTGGAGGAGGGACTGTGCGGCAGGGAGGTCGGGGATTGGAGTGGGAGGATGTGGCTGGAGGAGGGACTGTGCGGCAGGGAGGTCGGGGATTGGAGTGGGAGGATGTGTGGATTGTAAACAGCAGCAGGGACCCCCTGGGCCGAATGGCCTTTTCTTGTGCTGGAGAGTCATTGGGATGTAATTTTACCACCTGCTCAGTCACATCTGATTCTCATCCTTCCCCACTTAACAATTTCATAAACAGGTAGAATTCTTTCCGTGCATTTTAAAAACCAAATTATTTGGCAGTACAAAACTGAGTGCTGCTGAATAAAGAAACATGCTATTGAACTTTTCTATCTTGCATTTATCAGTCAGAAAAGGGGACAACAATTTACTCTGCAATTGAAGACTATCAGTCGGGTTCCAAAAGAGAAAATGCTGGAAAGTCTCAGCAGTTCTGGCAGCATTGTGTAAGGAGGGGAATGAGCTGACGTTTCGAGTCCAGATGACCCTTTGTCAAAGCTCAGTCAGGCTCACTGTGTGACTCACCTACCCACTCTCAAAGCTACATATATTTACACACAGGGTCCCGTCCTTTCCAGACGGAACATGTCCATGATTTGCACCTTTTTCCACTAAACAAAAAGTTAGGGGCAGCCATTACCTGGTTCATTCCCCATGCTAATACCTTGACCAATCAAAATCAACCTGCCTGATTTGAATTTGAACAAAAACTTGGCAGTTAACTATCCCTGGTGCAATCTCCATGACAACATTTCTACCAGTTCAAGGTACTTGGCAACCAATCAGCACTCTCTTCCCATGCAGTGTAAATAGTTGTTCCCTTTGGAGTTGGTAAATATTTGCAAGCTCCCTGATGAGTTCAGGACTGAAAGCTCATTCAGCCCCTACCTTTCCTCAGCAATTTACAAATGGCTGTTTCCTTACTGTCTGTATACATCGCACACCACCGAGTGCCATCCCTCCCCATAACCACCCCTCCCCTCTCCCTGCCACTGCCCCCTCTGTCACTGCCCCCTCTGTCACTGCCCCCTCTGTCACTGCCCCCTCTGTCACTGCCCCCTCTGTCACTGCCCCCTCTGTCACTGCCCCCTCTGTCACTGCCCCCTCTGTCACTGCCCCCTCTGTCACTGCCCCCTCTGTCACTGCCCCCTCTGTCACTGCCCCCTCTGTCACTGCCCCCTCTGTCACTGCCCCCTCTGTCACTGCCCCCTCTGTCACTGCCCCCTCTGTCACTGCCCCCTCTGTCACTGCCCCCTCTGTCACTGCCCCCTCTGTCACTGCCCCCTCTGTCACTGCCCCCTCTGGCACTGCCCCCTCTGGCACTGCCCCCTCTGTCACTGACTCTAGCCACCCATTTAATCCCCTCCGACAGCCCCATCTACCCTCTTCCATCTGGAGAAACCCAGTGAAATGGCACCAAGGGAATAGGTTTTAAATCAAGTAGGCGTGGGGCAATGGGCTGCAGGCTCTTGTGTGGTCCTTTATGTTAGTGTCCTCTAGCTTTCTGTCCAGCTTTATCCATTATTATTGTTAACCCGATTCACCCTCATGGTCTGGCACTTATTGCCCATCCCTAATTGCCCGTTGCCAGTTGTCGACCTTCTTCCTGCAGTGGATGTGATTTTTGTTGGGCTACCTCAGTGTTGACTGGAGTCACGTACAGGCCAGACCAATGCAGTGATTATCTGGCATCACTGGCAAAACTGGCACACATTGTCCTTCAAGATGGTGGTGAGGCCTTTCTTGTGCCATTGGCGAACGGTCTTTCAAAGAGAATCTAAGGCTCCAGATTGAGTTGGGATAGCTGATTTCCTTCCCTCAAGGTTATCAATGAACCTTTGGAATTGATGACAATCCGAAAGCTCTGCCGTTAGTTTGCTGAATATTTTTTCATAGAATCATAGAATCCTACAGCGCAGAAGGAGGCCATTCGGCCCATCGAGTCTGCACTGACCACAGTCCCACCCAGGCCCGATCCCCATAACCCCATGCATTTACCCTCTCTAGTTCCCCTAATACGAAGGGGCAATTTAGCATGGCCAATCCACCCATACCGCACATCTTTGGACTGATCAAGTTAAAACTGATTTCAGGCTGTCAAGCTGCCAGGGTGAGGTTTATCTGGAGGGTTAGTCAAGGTATCTGGGTCAGAGGAAATAACCCTCCCTCCCTGAATGGTGAGAGGCTCGCTGTTTCTGATGAGCCAGCGCATGCAACATGACCGGGTATTGTTGATGGAACATGCTACACTACACAAAAACATTCACATTTGGCCTGTTGCATTTCTGCAATTCTTTATGTGGTTCAATGAAAGAAGCACTCAGCTTCCTGTTGAGGTGGACCTGATGAAAGTGGTTAAAACTTTCAAAGTTTCTGATCATATGTTCTTGCTGGAGGTGTGAATTTTGTTCGGGATCTATGCGTGTGTCTGTGTGGGTGAGACGACAGAGTACGCTATAGATGTGAGATTCTGCAGTGAAATTTCCATTCTATAATTGGGAGCCAACAAATACCAATTCAACAGACGGTAGGTTGAATGTGAATGCAAGCTTCAATGCTGATATATTCGGAGCTTACTCCACAGCACTGTAATATTGAAGCTGTGATTCTAATATGGAGGGTGCGGTAACATGGCCGTTCTGTCTTTGGAGGGAACTAATCGCAGTTTTCTATGAAGATTGATGAAATTAGTGTAGAGAAACGAGCATTTGTTGACGGGTTCTCTAACGGGTGAACTGTTGGAAGAGATCTTGTTGTTCACGAAACTCCCAAAGCTCCTATTAAAACGAGGTGTGCATTTGCTGAAAGATGTAAATTATCTGGAAGAATTGATTCTGCGTTATCAGTTCAGTTTGAAAAGGAGTGTTCTTACTGGGAGAAAATGTTGTTGTCCCAGTCAAAGTGCTGTCTTCTTCAGGAGTTTCTTCAAGAGGACACGATGAGTCGTGAGAAATGAAGGCAGGCGCGGGGCTCCACAAAGTGGAAGTCCACCAATGATGAGGCACCTGAGTTCTGTCTTTAACTGAATAATGGGACAAAATAAATATTTTTGGAATAAAAAATCCAGAGTGTCAGATCTCAGTGAATCTACTGCACTCACAGTTCTGTGCCTGGGATTGGGAGTGCCAGAGGGTGAACTGGACGAGGATGGGAGTTCTTTGGGAGAGGCGGAGGTCCAGGAAGCTGGGGGAAGGTGGGGATGGCTGCTGAGAGTCGGGATGATGCCATGAAAGAGGGCATGGGAAACATTCCTGTGATACTAACATAGCTGACAGCTTCGAGGAAGAGTAAAGTTATGTGAGGTCAGATGGCCACATCTCACTTCACCCTCAAGAAAGTAACACCTAGCAGCAACAATGGAATTGTTGTAATCTCACTGGAACAAGGTTACTGCTCACCAAGGAAGACACAGGTGAATTGAACTCGTTCCTGGATCCAAACCAAGGAACAATCTCAGCCTGTGACAACAGTGACAATGACACTTAGCTTCCATTTTCCACACCCGCTTTCCAGGGTATGGTTGGGGTTTACAATGGACAGCTGCAGCTGTGCGATTCTGTGTTGGTGCAGAATTTAAACCACTGGCAGCGGGAGAGATCAACAACCTCATTAGAAAAAGCTTTGACCCTTCTCGGGTGCAGACCTGTCAGATTCTTTCCATTCAGGCAGTGGGCAGTATTGTCCTCTGTGAAAGGCAGTGGGCAGTAGTGCCCTCTGCGGGAAAGGCAGTGGGCAGTATTGTCGTCTGCGGGAAAGGCAGTGGGCAGTATTGTCCTCTGTGATAGGCAGTGGGCAGTCGTACCCTCTGTGATAGGCAGTGGGCAGTAGTGCCCTCTGCGGGAAAGGCAGTGGGCAGTATTGTCCTCTGCGGGAAAGGCAGTGGGCAGTAGTGCCCTCTGCGAAAGGCAGTGGGCAGTATTGTCCTCTGCGGGAAAGGCAGTGGGCAGTCGTGCCCTCTGTGAAAGGCAGTGGGCAGTAGTGCCCTCTGCGGGAAAGGTGATCTCAGATAAATAGTCGAATGGTCAATGAGCACCAAAAACTCATAAGAACATAAGAACTAGGAGCAGGAGTAGGCCATCTGGCCCCTCGAGCCTGCTCCGCCATTCAATAAGATCATGGCTGATCTTTTTGTGGACTCAGCTCCACTTACCCGCCCGCTCACCATAACCCTTAATTCCTTTACTGTTCAAAAATTTATCTATCCTTGCCTTAAAAACATTCAATGAGGTAGCCTCAACTGCTTCACTGGGCAGGGAATTCCACAGATTCACAACCTTTATGAAACAGTTCAATCAGCAGAGACCCGGAATCTTGAGGAAAGTACAGGACTTCCACTCATTTCAGGGTGAGCTGAGTGTTTGTTCTTGGAGATGTGGGTTAATTTTTTGGGATGTCGATCACAGCAGCTCCATAATCCACCTTATCCCAAATGGAACAGCCATCTCCTGGGGTGTTTGAGGAGGAAGAGAATGGTTTTCTCTGTAGTATATCCATGAGGGAGCAGATTGATGGTGACTATATTCCCCAAGGGATAGTAATCAAAGAGGGTGATGAACGTCAGATGGTTAATGCAGGAAACGGCTTGGGGGCATCATGAGAATACACAAGATAGCTTCTATGACACTGGTCTGCTCTCAGTCAGGCCAGTAATGTTATGTTTTAATCCCAAACAATGATGTTAATAATGATTACAACTGTCCTCTTTACCCACAGGAGATTATTAACACAATATTGGACAGTGGGAGAGTGGGACCCAGTATCGTTTTTAAGAACTGCTATGGACTCAGATTGAAGCATCTGAAATCTGATGAAGTGTACTGGCTTCACCCTGACCTCACCGTCAGTGAGGTTCAGATTAAGTACGAGAGTCTACATCATGAAGCTGAATGGAGGTATTGGCAGCTGTTCCAGTCGGTATTGTATCATTGTGTATGAGCTGGATTACACATCAGTCAGAAATACCATGCAGATTTGATTTTTAGCAGTTGAGGAACTTTCAGATTAAGCTACAACGTGAGCTGATGAACAGATGAATTAGGAGCAGGAGGAGGCCACTCAATCCCTTGGGCCTGCTCTGCCATTCATTCATGGCAAATCTGATTGTAACATCAGCCCCACCTTTCTTTTAAGTAAAGTACTTGGGGGGACATGGAAAATTAGAAAAGCAAATTTAAGGAGCAGGTAGGAGTGCAGGTTAGTGATGAGGCGGATTGTTACCAGAAAATAAAAAGGAAAGGACAGAACATGTGAACCATAATTTTGCAGCAAGGAATTATACAAGAGTAGGAACATTTGATAACATATTTAATTGCCTTGTGTCTGAATGCATGAAGCATTTGGAACAAAATTAATGAGTTGACAGCGCAAATAGTTTTAAAGTTTATTTATTTATTAGTGTCACAAGTAGGCTTACATTAGCCCTGTAATGAAGTTACTGTGAAAATCCCCTAGTCACCACACTCCGGCACCTGTTCGGGTACACTGAGGGAGAATTTAGCACAGCCAATGCACCCTAACCAGCACGTCTCATAGAGACAAAGGGTTATTATTTGGTGGTGATTACTGAGACATGGTTACAAGGAGATCAAGTCTGGGAATTGAATATCCAAGGGTACTCAGCATTTCGGAAAGATAGACAGAAAGGAAAAGGAGGTGGTGTAGCTTTTCTAGTGAAGGAAGGGATCCGTGCTGTAATGAGAAATGACATAAGCACGGGAGATTGAGATGTGGAATCAATCTGGGTAGAAATAAGAAATGGGAAAGGAAAGAAGTGCTTGGTGGGAGTAATCTATATGTCCCCAAGCAGTAGTTCTGCAGTGGGGCACAGTATTAACCAGGAAATACTGGCGGCTTGCAAGAAAGGTACGGCAATAATCATGGGTGATTTTAATATGCATATTGATTGGAAGAATCAAGTTGGCAAGGGTAGCCTGGAGGCAGAGTTCATTGAATGTATTAGAGATTGTTTCTTGAAGCAATATGTTGTGGAACCAACCAGGCAGCAAGCTATTATGGATTTGGTGTTGTGTAATGAGCAGGGATTAATTAATGATCTCATAGTTAAGGATCCTCTAGGGAAGGGTGATCATAGTGTGATGGAATTCAAAATTCAGCTTGAGGGTGAGAAACTGGAGTCCCACGCTCGCATTCTGGAGTTAAAGGTAATTACAGAGGCATGAGGACAGAGTTGCCCCAAGTGGACTGGGCAGAACATTGGCAGATTTTAAAGGAAATATTCAATGCCTCCCAACTGATATATATTCGAGAGGAAGAAAGATTGTAATAGCAGGCTAAACATCCATGGCTAAGCAAGGAAGTTAAAGACAACATAAAGACAAATACTAAGGTATTCCATATTGCAAAGTCCAGTGGCAGGCTGGAAAATTGGGAAGCTTTTAAGGATCAGCAAAGAGTTACTCAGGGGAAGCATGGTGGCACAGTGGTTAGCACTGCTGTCTCACAGCGCCAGGGACCCGGGTTCGATTCCGGCTTGGGTTACTGTCTGTGTAGAATCTGCATATTCTCCCCTTGTCTGCGTGGGTTTCCTCTGGGTGCTCCGGTTTCCTCCCACAGTCCAAATGTGTGCAAGTTAGGTTGATTGGCCAAGCTAAATTGACCCTTAATGTCAGGGGGATTAGGAGGGTAAATATGTGGGGTTACGGGGATAGGACAGGACCTGGGTGGGATTGTTGGTGGTGCCGGCTCGATGGGCCAAATAGCCTCCTCCTGCACTGTAGATTCGATGAAAAGACCAAAGGTAAATTATGAAAGAAAACTAGCACAAAATATAAAAAAGGATGGCAAAAGCTTTGTAAGTATATAAAAGTGAAGAGATGAGCTAAAGTTGGTCCCTTGGAGGATGAGGCTGGGGAGTTATTTTGCCTCAGTTTTCACGGTGGAGGTCACTGTCCCATCAAATAGTAAAAGGGAATGCAGAGATAATAGGAAGGAACTTCAAAAAATAATCATCATCAGTAGGGAAATAGTATTCAAACTATTGGGATTGAAGGTAGACAAGTCCCCAAGGCCTGATGGCCTACACCCTGGGGTATGAAGGTAAATGGCAGCGGAAATGGTGGGTCCATTGGTTACAATATTCCAAAATTCCCAGGATGTGGGAAAATTCCAGTGGGTTGGAAAAATGTCACTATAAAAGAGGAGGCGGCAGAAAGTAGGAAACTATAGAAGAGTTAGTTTAATATCTGTCATTAGGAAGTTGTTAGAATCCATTACTCAGGAAGTAAGAACACATTTGGAAAGTCAAATAGCAATCCATTAGAGTCAGCATGGTTTTAGGAAAGGCAAATCACGTTTGGCTAATTTACTAGAGTTCTTAGAAGATGTAACAAGCAAAGTGGATAATGGGGACCCTGTAGATGTCGTATATCTGGACTTCCAGAATTATAGCTCATGGAATAAAATAGTCAGTAACAACATGGATACGGAATTGGCTCAGTGACAAGAAACAGAGAGGAGTGATTAATGGATATTTTTTGGGGTTGGAGGGAGGTTTGTGGTGGAGTTTGGCAGGGTCAGCGGGGGGACATTTGCTTTTCCTGATATATATGTTATATTGATGAATTGGGCTCAATTTCAAAGTTTGCAAATGATGCAAAACTTGGAAGCATTGTGAATTGTGAGAGGGGCAGAGTTGAATTTCAAAAGGGTGCAAACGGGTAGGCGGAGGGGGCAGACGGGTGGGGGGCAGTGGTGCGGGAGGGGGGATGATGCAGGAGCAGAGGGACCCAGTATTTATATGCAGAAGTTATGAAAAGTGTCAGGACAGGTTGAGAAAGTGGATTATTAAGCATCCAATATCCTGGGATATGTTAATAGTGGCATATGGGTATTATGTTGAAGTTGTATCAAACATCAGTTCAGCCTCAACTCGAGTATTGTGTCCCGTTCTGGAGGCTATATTTTCGGAAGAATGTGAAGACAATAGAGAGAGTGGAGAAAAGATTCACAAAAATAGTCCCAGGGATGAGGAACTTCAGCTTTGAAGATAGATTGGAGAAATTGGGATTGTTTTCCTTGGGGAAGAGAACGTTGAGAGGAGATTGAATAGAGATGTTCAAAATCAGGAGGAGTCTGGACAGAGTGGATCGGGAGAAACTGTTCCCATTGCTGGAAGGATGGGGAACAATGGGCACGGATTTAAGGTAGTTGGAAACAGAAGTGATGGAGACATGACAAGAATCTTTTTCACACAGTGAGTGAGCGGTTAGGATTTGGAATGCACTGTCCGAGAGCGTGGTGGAGACAGATTCACACAGCGAGTGGTTAGGATCTGGAATGCACTGTCTGAGAGTGCTGTGGAGACAGATTCACACAGCGAGTGGTTAGGATCTGGAATGCACTGTCTGAGAGTGCTGTGGAGACAGATTCACACAGCGAGTGGTTAGGATCTGGAATGCACTGTCTGAGAGTGTGGTGGAGACAGATTCACACAGCGAGTGGTTAGGGTCTGGAATGCACTGTCTGATATTGTGGTGCAGGAAGGTTCAAACAAGGTAAATATTTCTATCAGAGAGCTAGTTTGGACACAATGGGCTGAATGGCCTCCTCCGGTGCTGTCACGATTCTGAATCTGAGATGAAGATGGGAGGTAGCTCAAACACAGACATGGTGTGGTGGGTCCGAATGGCCTGCTCCTGTGCTGGAATTATATAATAGCAGCATCCGTTCCTCCCAGCGTGATTGCCATATTTTCTAGTGTTTGCTGGTAACATGCAAACAATTCAATGCTGGCAGGGTTACTGTGCGAGAGGAGGCCATTTATCGCCATGTGTCTGTGCCAAAGCATGGCAAATCTATGACTAGAAATTCTCAATAAATCTGTTCTTTTGGTTGAATCTAAAGGAAACACATTTCTGAAATTTCTTGCAGATACGATCTGAGGATTCGTTTCCTGCCCAAAGATATCATGAAGAGTTTTAAACAAGACCGAACAACACTGCTGTGTTATTACCAGCAGGTCAGTGCAGACTCGTGGATCTGCTCCCTCTGTGTGCACTGCTCTCTCTCTCTCTCTCTCTCACACACACGCACCCACAGTGTAGTACAGATCAGCTTCACAAACACATTCCATCCACTTCCTGATGCTGCTTCAATCAGTCAAATGGAAATGATGATGGTAGCTTCATGTTGAGCTGGGTAGTGTCTGGGTAGTGTCTGGGTAGTGTCTGGGTAGTGTCTGGGTAGTGGTTGTACCTCTGTGGACAGCAATGTGACCCAGCCAACAGCATTGACGGTTCAACCAGTTTTACTGACTGCACCTCACTGACCTGTGACAGGGGAGGCAGTGATGTCGTGGTATTGTCACTGGACTAGTAATCCAGAGACCCAGGATAAGGCTGTGGAGGCACGGGTTCGAATCCCACCACAGCTGATGGTAAAATTTGAATTCAATGAAAATCTGGATTTAAAAGCTTAATGACAAGTATCATCAATTGTCGTAAAAAAAACCATCTGGTTTAGTGCCTGTGAGGAAAGGAAATCTGCCGTCCTTACCTGGTCTGGCCTACACATGACTCCAGAGCCACAGCAATGTGGTTGACTCTGCAATGCCACTCAGTTCAAGGGCAATGGCCAGCGATGTCCACATGACTGATTGAATTGTAAAAAAGACAAGAGTCAGTGTGACGGGTGCTTGGGTCAAGGTGTCTGTGGGGATAGAGATTCAGGCTGGTGATTGGAATGAGAAGGCGAGACAATCCCTTCTCAATCACATTTCAACCTTCAAAACGCAAGAAAATATAACATTTCCAGAGATAATGCAAAGAAAAGACCCATTACATCTGCGCAGTATCCACATCCATTGGTTCCACTTATCTAGCCTGCTAATTAAATCCTCTCAGATTTGACAAACCAGATATTTTAAACATGTTCGATGGAAAGACGGAAGTGAAATACTTTGCTGTCTGTTTGACTGACAACACAGAGCAACATTTGTAATGAAATTCTCAGAAGTAACCATCAACTTGACGCTGTAGCTCTTTTGTAATTCTTACATCTTCGACAAACTTCAGCTGATGCGAGCTGTGAAGGTTTACCCGTCACACTGACTCTTGTCTTTTTTACAATTCAATCAGTCATGTGGACATCACTGGCCATTGCCCTTGAACTGGGTGGCATTGCAGAGTCAACCACATTGCTGTGGCTCTGGAGTCATGTGTAGGCCAGACCAGGTAAGGATGGCAGATTTCCTTTCCTAACAGGCACTAAACCAGATGGTTTTTTTTAGGACAATTGACGATACTTGTCATTGAGCTTTTAAATCCAGATTTTCATTGAATTCAAATATAACAGTTGTTTTACCCTCAGCTGTGGTGGGATTCGAACCCGGGCCTTCACAGCCTTATCCTGGGTCTCTGGATTACTAGTCCAGTGACAATACCACGACATCACTGCCTCCCCTGTCACAGGTCAGTGAGGTGCAGTCAGTAAAACTGGTTGAACCGTCACTGCTGTTGGCTGGGTCACATTGCTGTCCACAGAGGTACAACCACTACCCAGACACTACCCAGACACTACCCAGACACTACCCAGACACTACCCAGAAGGAATCTAACAACACCAGGTTAAAGTCCAACAGGTTTATTTGGTAGCAAACGCCACTAGTACAAGCTAGTACACACTAGTACACACAGTAGCAAAGCTAGTGGCATTTGCTACCAAATAAACCTGTTGGACTTTAGCCTGGTGTTGTTAGACTCCTTACACAGTAATAACCCAGGAACATCACACCCTGAGTACTACACACAGTATTAACCCAGAGACTGTCACACGCTGAGTATTGCAGAGTCATAAAGGTTTACAGCATGGAAACAGGCCCTTCGGCCCAACTTGTCCATGCCGCCCTTTTTTTTTTAAACCCCTAGCTAATCCCAATTGCCCGCATTTGGCCCATATCCCTCTATACCTATCTTACCCATGTAACTATCTAAACACTTTTTAAAAGACAAAACTGTAGCTGCCTCTACTACTACCTCTGGCAGCTTGTTCCCGACACTCACCACCCTCTGTGTGAAGACATTGCCCCTCTGGACACTTTTGTATCTCTCCCCTCTCACCTTAAACCTGTGCCCTCTTGTTTTTGACTTCCCTACCTTTGGGAAAAGATATTGACTATCTAGCTGATCTGTGCCCCTCATTATTTTATAGACCTCTATAAGGTCACCCCTCAGCCTCCTACGCTCCAGAGAAAAAAGTCCCAGTCTATTCTTATAACTCAGTCCATCAAGTCCCGGCAGCATCCGAGTAAATCTTTTCTGCGCTCTTTCGAGTTTAATAATATCCTTTCTATAATAGGGTGACCAGAATTGCACACAGTATTCCAAGTGTGGCCTTACCAATGTCTTGTACAACTTCAACAAGACGTCCCAACTCCTGTATTCAATGTTCTGACCGATGAAACCAAGCATGCCGAGTGCCTTCTTCACCACCCTGTCCACCTGTGACTCCACTTTCAAGGAGTTATGAACATGTACCCCGAGATCTCTTTGTTCTGTAACTCTCCCCAACGCCCTACCATTAACTGGGTAAGTCCTGCCCTGGTTCAATCTACCAAAATGCATTACCTTGCATTTGAAAAACAACTCTCTACAACCACAGAAGCCAATTTTATATCCATTTAGATACCTCACCCTGGATCCCGTGAGATTTACTCACAGTAATAACCCAGAGACTGTCACACGCTGAGTACTACACACAGCATTAACCCAGAGACTGTCACACCCTGAGTAATCATAGAATCATAGAAACCCTACAGTACAGAAAGAGGCCATTCGGCCCATCGAGTCTGCACCAACCACAATCCCACCCAGGCCCTACCCCCATATCCCTACATATTTTACCCACTAATCCCTCTAATCTACGCATCCCAGGACACTAAGGGGCAATTTTAGCATGGCCAATCAACCTAACCCGCACATCTTTGGACTGTGGGAGGAAACCGGAGCACCCGGAGGAAACCCACGCAGACACGAGGAGAATGTGCAAACTCCACACAGACAGTGACCCGAGCCGGGATTCGAACCCAGGTCCCTGGAGCTGTGAAGCAGCAGTGCTAACCACTGTGCTACCTGCCACTCAGTCCCTGCCGAGGTTACGTGTGGAAGTTTCTGGAATCCAGTTTGAAACAACAGCTTTCGGGTTCAGGAACCTGTAGGTACCGGCAGTCACTCCCTTTGTTCTTCGGACCCTGGGTTTAGGGGGTCTCTGGGTTTGAGGCTAGGAGGACAGATGAAGGGGTGATTACCATTGGAGGGCTGGTGGAAGCTTGTCTTCTGATTTTGTTATTTCTCCTTGACTGAGGTGCCAGGCAATGACTGGCATCTACTGCTTTGGTCTAGAGCCTGTTGTAGGGGAGCAGTCGATATTCAATCACTAACAGACTGCGCGTCTGCACTAACTGAACTGTCTGATAAATTAAGAAACAAGATAAAAGTTACTCAACTTCAGTTTTGACCCTTAAAAAGAGATGAGATGGCCCCTAGAACCACTAAACAATTACTGTTCAGGAAGAGACCATTCAGCTCATTGGGTGGCCTAAATAGAGAAAGAAGTAACTAGCCACTCATTTGAATTCTATTTTCCAGCACCTCGCAGGTTCCCATGTTTAAGGTGCCGATCCAGGTACCTTTTAAATGAGTTGAGTGTTTCAGCTTCAATCACCAACTCAGGCAGTGAATTCCAGACACCCACCACCCTCTGGATGAGAAAGGTTTTCCTCAGGTTCCATCTTATCCTTTTACCATGACCCCTCAGCTGGGGGGAAATACATCTGTCCTGTCGACCCTATCTCGGTCCCTCATAATTCTGTACACCACAATTAGGTCACCCCTTAACCTCCTCTGTCCTCAGGAAAACAACTCTAGATTATCCAGTCTCTCCTTGTTGCTGCAAGTCTCAAGGCCCGGCAACATTCTTGTAAATCTGCTCCACACTCTCTCCAGAGCAATGATGTCCTTCCTGTAATGTGGTGACCAGAACTGTACACAGAACTCCAGCTGTGGCCTAACCAGCATTTTATACAGTTCCATCATTACATCCCTGCTTTTGTATACCTCACCCAATAAAGGAAAACATTTCATCGGCCTTCTTATTCACCTTGTCCACCTGTCCTGTCACCTTTAACAACCTGTGGTTATGCACTGTACAATAAAAAAAAACTCCAGAAGTCGGCTGTGAAGGAACCGTGAAAATAATCAATAACCACAAGCCTGTCATGAACGCAACAGATCCCAACCAGGACTAAAAGGTTAATGGACCCACTCGGGGTCTTGCTTTATACAGGACTCGGTACGTGAGCTCCACCTGGTGGTGTGATTACCAATCCCCGGGAAGCTCACATTCAATGAGCCCAATTGGGAGGTCAGTTACTGATTCTCCATCCAGGTCATGGGGTCATCACACACTCCTCAACCCCTCTCGATATCTGCCCGTTTATTGGATATTTCTTGCTTATTTTTATCTCCCACCTCAACCAGACCATTAATATCGTTCTGGAGTTGACAGCTATCCTCTTCATTATCAACTACACCGACCTTCTTTGTCTCTTCTGCAAATTTCCCAACCATGCCTCTCACATTTAAGTTTAAATCATTAATATAAACAACAAACAGCAAGGACCCCAACACTGAGCCCTGGGGAACACCATCGGAAACTGTTTCCCATTCACAAAATCATCAATCGACTGTCACCATTTGATTCCTGTCATTGAGTCAACTTTGGATCCAATCTGCCACCTCCTCCTGTATCCCAAAAGATCTCACTGTTCTGACCAATCTTACTGAAATCCATGTAGACAACATCCACTGCACTGGACCCTCATCTATCCTCCTTGTTACTGCCTCAAAAAATTCTATTACGTTAGTAAGATGCAATCTTCCTCTGATAAAACCAGGCTGACTATCCCTGATAAATCTGTGCCTTTCCAAGGGACACTTTATCCTGGTTCTCAGAATTGTTTCCAATAATTTTTCCATATCCTCTCTTTGTTTTCCTAATTAGGGGCGGCACGGTGGCACAGTGGCACAGTGGTTGGCACTGCCTCACAGCGCCAGGGATCCGGGTTTGATTCCCGGCTTGGGTCACTGTCTGTGTGGAGTTTGCAAGTCCTCCCCGTGTCTGCGTGGTTTCCTCCGGGTGCTCCGGTTTCCTCCCACAGCCCAAAGATGTGTAGATTAGGTTGATTGGCCATGCTAAATTAGCCCTAGTGTCAGGGGATTAGCAGGGTAAATATGTGGGGTTGCGGGAATGAGGCCTGTGTGGGATTGTGGTCAGTGCAGACTCGATGGGCCGAATGGCCTCCTGCAGTATAGGGATACTATGAATTTCTGTTTTTCCTTCACCCCTGTACTTTCTACACTCCTCTAGACTTTCTACACTATTCAGTTTTTTGTGACTGTCATTAGCTTTCTTTTTTACTTTGCCTTATGCTGTGCGCTTCTGGATAACTGGGGGCTCTGGATTTGGCAATCCCTCCCGTTTTCTTTGTGGGGACATGTTTGCACTGTGCCTGTAGAATTCCTCCTTGGAATGCCTCCTCCTGCTTTGACACCATTTTTCTTCTAATAACTGTGTGCAGTCCACTCTCGCCAGCTCATCTTAGCTTTGACAAATGTGTCTGGCTCCAGTTTAGAATGTTTACTGTGTTCTATCTTTGTCCTGTTCCATAATGATGCTGAATCAAACGCTATTCTGGTGGTTATCTCTGAAATAGTCGCCCATTGCTCATTCATCCACTTGTCCAGCTTCATTCCCTAAAACTAAATCTAGAATTGAACCCCCCTCTCACTCAGCTTGTGACATGTTGGCTGGAAAGGTTCTTGTGAAAGGTGTTCAGGAATGTTGTGCCCTCTGTGCCTTTCACACTGTTTGTTTCCCAATCGATATCAGAGTGTTTGAATTCCCCAATGATTACAGACCCATTGTTTTACACTCACAAATCTCTCGGCATATTTGTTCTTCTTTCCACTATTTGGAGGTCTGTAGTACAGTCCGAGCAGTGGTCAGGACAGTCCTGTTTAATGACATTTCGGAGAGTGTAATGAATCTAATTGTCCGCGCAGGTACGCAGTGACTACATGGAGGAAGTTGCTGCTCAAGTGGATCAGGAAACAGCCTTGAAGCTTGGCTGCCTCGAGATCAGGTAACGTTCCATTTCTGGAAACCCTGCTGATCCTTTCTGTCTCCGGCCTAGAGTTCGGTGGAACGGCACCCTGGAGATTCACTTTCTGCAAACTACAATATCGCCTGCGATCCCAGATCGAGGCCTTGTCTGGATTGTCCGGCCGTTAATACTCAATGGGAGGGTGCAAGATTAACCACCTAACCCTGAAAACTTCAAAACACAAATCATCAATAGCGCGTGGGAGTGATGGAAAGAGGGAAGGGAGAGGCTTGGGAAACTCTCATCCAAAGGGAAGGATGAGAATTTTAAATTCAAGGTGCTGATTGATGGGGAAGCGATGGGCTAGTGGTATTATCACCAAATTATTAATCCAGAAACTCAGCTAATGTTCTGGGGACCTGGGTTCGAATCCCACCACGGCAGATGGTGGAATTTGAATTCACTAAAAACTATCTGGAATCTGAATTAGGAATCTATTGATTACGATGAAACCATTGTCAATTGTCAGAAAAACCCATCTGGTTCACTAATGTCCTTTAGGGAAGGAAATCTGCCATCCTTACCCCAGTCTGGCCTACATGTAACTCCAGAACCACAGCATTGTGGCTGACTCTCAACTGCTCTCGGGCAACGAGGGATGGGCAATAAATGCTGGCCCAGCCACGAATGTCCCACGAATGAATAAAAAAATGTTCTGGCCAGTGAGCTGTGAGGACTGGGAATTTGGGTGAGTTTTGGGTGAAATCAGGTTCACAACAGAAACAAAAGCTGGAAAAAAAGGAATGTCAGAGTTATCTCAGATAGATTTTTAATCAGGACGGGAGTTCAGGATTATGTCACATCAATCATGATGCCTGAATGATGGAGCAGTCAATGGGCCGAATGGCTTACTTCTGCTCCCACGTCTTATTGTATCAGTTAGAGTTCAAGAGTGCATTAGGAGAATATAATCCAGCTCCCTCTCACTGTCACTCAGTAACCCCTCTCCCCCCAGCACCCTGTGTTACTGACTGTATATGTACTGATGTTAATCCAGCTCCCTCACACTGTCACTTAGCAACCTCTCTCCTCCAGCATCCTCTGTTACTGACTGTATCTCTACTGATGTTAATCCAGCTCCCTCACACTGTCACTCAGTAACCCCTCTCCCCCAGCACCCTGTGTTACTGACTGTTTCTGTACTGATGTTAATCCAGCTCCCTCACACTGTCACTCAGTAACCTGCTCTTCCCCAGCACCCTGTGTTACTGACTGTATCTGTACTGATGTTAATCCAGCTCTCTCACACTGTTACTCAGTAACCCCTCTCCCCCAGCACCCTGTGTTACTGACTGTATCTCGACTGATGTTAATCCAGCTCCCTCACACTGTCACTCAGTAACCCCTCCCCCCCAGCATCCTGTGTTACTGACTGTTTCTGTACTGATGTTAATCCAGCTCCCTCACACTGTCACTCAGTAATCCCTCTCCCCCAACACCCTGTGTTACTGACTGTATCTGCACTGATAATTCAGCTCCCTCACACTATTGGATCCAATTGGCACTTGTCTTCCAAATTCTGCTTAAATTCAGCATATTTCTCTATAATTTGTGAATTGTGGATGATCTGGTGAATGGTGTGTGTTAATAGTGTCTCCTTTTCCTATCAGGAGGTTTTACAAGGATATTCAGCCAAAGGCTTTGGAGAAGAAATCTAATTTTGAATTGCTGGAGTAAGTGTTCTCATGGTTTTATTTCCTGTTTGGATGTTGTGATGAAGTGAGTTTTTCACATCTGGAGCGTTTTGTGTTTGGTTAGAGTTTATCTCGACTTCGAATTAACATCTGGAGAGGTGAATTCGGAGAGTACGTGCGCTGGACAATTAGGTTGTGATTTTCCCTGAATACGTCAACCACAAAGTTCTGTGATTCTTTCGCTGGAACATAACGGCAATATATTTATAACTGACGACCAGCAGAGGCTGGTCCAGATGTTACAGGGAGACCAGCAGGATCTGTGCCCTGGCCCAGATGTTACAGGGAAACCAGCAGGATCTGTGTCCTGGTCCAGATGTTTTCTTTCACACTTCCCCGGGCTATGGGATCAGTCAGGCTCCTTCATTCCGTTGGTTTGAGACCTGCTACTTTGATGTGTTATTCTGCTGTGGAAACCTGCGCTTGTCCTTTGAGATTGACCCCTATGAGGCGATGACTATTTGACACCACACTCGCTGAGATGTTTGTCTTTACTTTGAAGGAAGGACGTTGGTCTCGATCTATTCTTTCCTAAACAGCTACAGGAAAGTATGAAGGTAAGAATAATCACTAATTAATTATTTACTCTCCCAGTTGTGACTATTAGTTAAAGGGAGATGTGATTGAGAATTTTAAGATATTAAGGGAAGTAGAGAGGGTGGATCGAGAGAAACCATTCCTGCTGGCTTGGAGGATGGTGGGGGGGGAGTCTAGGATTTTCTTTCTGCAAATGGCAATGGATGGCAAATTATGCCCTGGTCCTGGTCGGGGGTTGAGGGGTGACCTGATAGAAGTCTACAAGATTATGAGGGGTATAGACAGAGTGGATAGTCAGAAGCTTTTTCCCAGGGTGGAAGAGTCAATTACTCGGGGGCATAGGTTTCAGGTGCAAGGGGCAAGGTTTAAAGGAGATGTACGAGGCAGATTTTTTACACAGAGAGTAGTGGGTGCCTGGAACTCGTTGCCGGGGAGGTAGTGGAAGCGGATACGGTAGTGATTTTTAAGGGGCGTCTTAACAAGTACATGAATAGGATGGGAATAGAGGGATACGGTCCCCGGAAGGATAGGGGGTTTTAGTTAAGTCGGGCAGCATGATCGGTGCAGGCTTGGAGGGCCGAAAAGCCTGTTCCTGTGCTGTAATTTTCTTTGTTCTTTGTTCTCTGTCGGATTAATGTAAACCAATTGTTTTATGGGGAACTGGTTGGGTAAATTATGTTAATGGTATTGTTAAGATTCCCAGGAAAAGGACATTGTTTAATCAAGCACTTATAAAGAGAGACTGCTGGGACACTGCAAACATTATCAGGAAGCAGATATTAATGTTGCATTCTGTAAATAAACCTATTATCCAGAAAAGGGAGTGTTTGGTTCAGAGGCGGGGAACCTTTTTTTGATTGAAGGTCATTCACACGAGACAAAATCAATCGGGGGCCACACACATAAAAACAACGGAATTTATATTCTTTACAGAGAATACGGAAACCCAAATGCTCTTGCCCTTTAATGAACTCTGTAGTGTTTGCTGACACAGATGATGTTGCTACTCGGTACCCACTTTTCCAAATTTGCAATCTGACATGGCAGGTGGTTCTTTCAGTAAGAAGTTTAACAACACCAGGTTAAAGTCCAACAGGTTTATTTGGTAGCAAAAGCCAAATACCAAATAAACCTGTTGGACTTTAACCTGGTGTTGTTAAACTTCTTAATGTGTTTACCCCAGTCCAACGCCGGCATCTCCACATCAGGTGGTTCTTTGCCAGGGAAAGTTTTGACCAATACTGCTCACAGTGATCTGTAGTTCCAAACAGCAACGCAAATCAATCACACCAGTTTGACTTCCACCTCCACAAGAAGTAATCCTTTGTCAAGTTTTCATCAAAAACCCAACACTCGGCATCAATGTTTCCTCTTTGTGTGTCTGAGACAGAGTGCTGCTTTCAAATCAAACTGTGAGAACAGCCCGTGCAGCAAAACACCAAGCACGTTTATCGTGTGAGAACAGAGGATTCCAGACAAGATATCAGGACAGTACAGCCGGGAGGAAGTGGGAAATTTAAGAAATTCCACCAAAGAATAATATTCTGTAATGAGGATTGTTGAATTCAGTGAGCAGACTCTTCGCAAACTTCCCAGTGAATTTTGCATTAATCTCAGTCCTCCTGATCTTTGCTCTGTCAAAGGAAAATACAGCTCACCATCTATCTGCCTTCTACAACGACACAGAAATTAGCCATTCATTTTCAATATCTCCTCACGTCCCAGTTGTGCTGTTTGGGAGAAGAGCAGTCAGCAAATAAACCCAGTTCCACCAAGCTGAGCTTGTCTGGAGAGTGGGAGCTGGGTGTGGAGTGTGTGCAGAATGGTGAAATTCCTCACCAACTGGGGCTTGGCGCTGTGTTACCTTCAACCCACCCAGAGTCTGGAGCATCTGCCCATTCCAGCTTTCACACTGGCGTTCTCCTCCTCCATCTTCAAGATTCAAGAATTAAAATAAAAAACATGGGGTGGTTGGTCTGCACCCTGGGAGCTCTCCGTAGATGGGCTGGGAAGCCTGAGGTCTAAAATGGCGGAGACATATTCATCATAGGCACACGATGCTTTCGTGAAAAAGATCACCTGGGTCGGCCGCAGGCCGGGTAAAGAAGTGCAGTAGGCCGTACGCGGCCCCCCTCCCGAGCCTGAGGTTCCCCACCCCGGTCTAGTTTCACACTCCAACAACTGGCCTGCAATCAATGAAACATTTGGAGTTAGATCATGGATGGGTCTGATTGAATGGTTGAACAGGGGCTCAGGGGGATAAATGGCCTCCTCTATTCTGATGTTGTATAGAGTCATAGAGGTTTACAGCATGGAAACAGGCCCTTCAGCCCTACTTGTCCATGCCACCCTTTTTTTAACCACTAAGCTAGTCCCAATTGCCCGTGTTTGGCCCATATCCCTCTATATCCATCATACCCATGTAACTGTCTAAACGCTTTTTAAAAGACAGAATTGTACCCGCCTCTACTACTGCCTCTGGCAGCTTGTTCCAGACACCCATCACCCATGTGTGAAATCTGTTAGTTTTTCCTGCCTGTGTTTTGTTCCAGCTCTGGAGCAATCCCACCTTCAACAGACGCTCAGTCTTAACCAGCTTGTTTTTGGGATGTGCGTACTGGTGGGATCTCCATCCTGAAATTGCCCTGGAGAAGGTGGTGTTGGGATTGTAGCTCTTTCATTCTGAGTATTTTTACTCGATGTTTGGTGCTGGGTTGTGGAGAACTCCCAGCTTTCAGATATGAGCTGAGATAAATCTCAAAACTGTACAGCAAGATAGTGTTGCTGAAAGTGTTTCCAGCTTGTCTGCTTGTTCTGTCTGTCTGATTGCCTGACTGGGTTTGATATTTTCTCTAAGAGTTTTTAATCGCCCTAATTGTGCTGTTGTTATCCTGTGTGCTGTGCTCTGCAGTGCTGTGCTGCGCTGCATCCTCTGCTGCCCTGCCTCCTGTCCCGTGTTGCCTGCTGTGCTGCATCTTTTCAGCAATATTCATACTGACTTTAGGATCATTCTTTTCCCTGGAGAATATCACTGGGATGAGCATATCGTTCACACAAAGCAACCTTTATTATTCCTGCAACTGATACCAACAATATGGTATTTATTTAACATCTTTAACACAGAGACTATGTCCCAGCTGCTTCACAAGCTGCTGTTACGATCCCGGGCTAAACCCTGAAGCTACATGATGAAGCCAGACAAGACCCCAACAATTTTTCTATTTTGGTATAAGCGTGAGGATAGTATGCTTTGCTCCAGGAGTGATCCCACTGACAAATTAGGGATCTTTTACAGTAAACAAACATTATTCAATAACACAGTTTAAATATAACTCTAATAAATGAAGCAGCTTAACTATTAAAAAGTATTTTAAAATGAAAAGGAATAACTCTAATTTCTAACTTATTGCTGTTTCAGTTCCAAATAAGCAACATCCTCTTACAGACCTAAATTCCACTTTAAATACAGTTCGCAACCATACATATACTTGCTAAAAGGAGTATACACAGTTTCAAAGGTTTCAGAGAGATTCTGATTTTCAGAGCAGGTTGCAGACCTCTGTCTTTAACAAACCCCAGCCAAAACTGAAAACTGTTTTTCTCTGCTATAAACCCAGTTCTTCCCATTAACCACATTATCCCATGACCCTGTCAATCAAACTAATCAAAAGCCCAGGGGAAATCTTTATCTATAAACAAAAATCCATTAGCTGTGTCCTAAGTAAATACTGTAAAGCTAAAATGAGGAATTATCCTGCTTTCCCAGCATCTGAGCTGCATTCCCCCCAGACATACCGACTACCTATAGAAAAAAACTGAATTTAAAAATATTCCCCTAAAACATAAAATATACCAATAGCATACTATCATCACAATGCCATCAGCAAAAAGCAGGATGTTGGGATAAATAAGTGATCGGAAAGGATTATTGGAAGCTCAGTCAGGCATAGATAGGGTGAACGGTGGGAAGCTTTTTCCCAGATCGGTGGTGATGTTCACGAGGGGTCATAGGTTCAAGGTGAGGTGGGGGGAGGTTTAACACGGATATCAGAAGGACGTATTTTACCCAGAGGGTGGTGGAGGCCTGGAATGCGCTGCCGGGCAAGGTGGTGGAGGCGGACACACTGGGAACGTTTAAGACTTATCTAGATAGCCACATGAACGGAGTGGGAATGGAGGGATACAAAAGAATGGTCTAGTTTGGACCAGGGAGCGGCGTGGGCTTGGAGGGCCAAAGGGCCCGTTCCTGTGCTGTATTGTTCTTTGTTCTTTGTTCAGTCAACAAAATGAAGTTAAAGAAACAGTTTCAGGGAAGTCTAGAGTGAGGGTTTGAGGGATGGAGTGTCTGCTTTCGAGAGCTGAAAGCACAGTCAACAATGGTGCAGTCAAAGAGCTGGGGGATGCACAAGAGGCCAGAGAATGTACTAGCACCAAATGAGGCCATTCATCCCATTGTGTCTGTGCTAACTGTGAAAGTGCCACCTAATGAATCTCAATCCCTTGTTCTTCCTCTTTTCATGTCTTCATTACTGTGTGTTGTCTTCCTCCAGCAGGTTAAATTGATCTTCGCTCCTTTGACTAACTCCTTAACCACCTGACCTGACATGGTGTCCATTTCTCCCTCAGTAATTTCCCAATATTCCCAGATAGGTGAAAAACCCAGGTTATTCTGTGTATAGTCTTTCTATTATCTGTCTGCTTTCACCCTGCTACCTGTCAGCCTCCGTGAAGATCACAGAAACAGCTGTAAAGAGGCAGGAAAACACCTGTATTCATCCCACGGCCTCACCTGTCTGTAATGTAGGAAACGCAGCAACACTTTGTGCCCACCAAGCTCCCACAAACAGCAATGTATTTTTAAATTCATTTATGGGATGTGGGCGTTGCTGGCTCCCTAAGTGAGGGGAGGGCATTTAAGAGTCAACCACATTGCTGTATCACATCACATGTAGGCCAGACAGGGTAAGGATGGCAGATTTTCTCCCCTAAAGGACACGAGTGAACCAGATGTGTTTTTCCGACAATCGACAAAGATTTTTATTTCCAGATTTTTGATTGAATTCAAATTTCACCATCAGCTGTGGTGGGATTCGAACCCGGGTTCCCAGAGCATTACCCTGGCTCTCTGGATTGCTAGTCCAGTGACAATCCCACTGCATCACCGCCTCCTGTATGAGTGGCACGTGTGCAGAATGAGGATGGTCATGAAGCTGAGGACATTCTGCACGGGGCGGTGGCTGCAACCAGGTGACCACTCGGTTGTCCAAAACTCTGCTTCAGGGATGCTCACAGGTGTGACGTGAAGGCCCTAAACATTGTCCACTGCAGCTGGGAGCCACGAGCTGGTGGGACCTCCTTGGCGTTTACCATGATGCCACTGGCTTCAGCAACTTGGCAACAGTCACCAGTGCCAAAAACAGCAGCCCAGAACATCACATGGTGGCTTCACATGCAGAGGTTGTGGCAGAACCTTCCCATTTGCTGTTTGTTTATCTTTTATCATTGACACAAATGGCCAGATAATCATTGTCCAGGACAACAGGGAGAACCACCTGCTCTTCAGAATAATATCATTGGCTGTTTCATGTCAACTGAGAGAGGGATGGGGTCTCAAACTTACATCTTAAACTGAAACTCAAATTCTGTGATAATGCTGACTCCATAGAATCCAGATTCCTTACAGTGCAGAAAGAAGCCATTCGGCCCATCGAGTTTGCACCAACTCTCCAAAAGGACATCCCACCCAGGCCCTCCCCTTCACCCTTGACCCGTAACCCCTTGTGTTTACCATGGCTAATGCCATCTAACCCGCACATCTTTGCAGTGTGGGAGGAAACCCGCGCAGACATGGGGAGGACGTGCAGACTCCACGCAGTGACGCAAGCCGGGAATCGAACCCAGGTCCCTGGCGCTGTGAGGCAGCAGTGCTAATCACTGTGCCACTGCACCGCCCCAGGTCCCTGGCGCTGTGAGGCAGCAGTGCTAAACACTGTGCCACCGTGCCGCCCCAGGTCCCTGGCGCTGTGAGGCAGTTGTGCTAATCACTGTGCCACTGCGCCGCCCCAGGCCCCTGGCGCTGTGAGGCTAATCACTGTGCCCCGTGCTGCCCCGGGTCCCTGGCCCTGTGAGGCTAATCACTGTGCCCCGTGCCACCCCAGACCCCTGGCCCTGTGAGGCTAATCACTGTGCCACCGCGCCACCCCAGGTCCCTGGCGCTGTGAGGCTAATCACTGTGCCACCGCGCCGCCCCAGGTCCCTGGCGCTGTGAGGCTAATCACTGTGCCCCGTGCCACCCCAGACCCCTGGCCCTGTGAGGCTAATCACTGTGCCCCGTGCCACCCCAGGTCCCTGGCCCTGTGAGGCCGCAGTGCTAACTTCCCTCAGTACAATGGTGAGAATTACACACTGAACAAAGCTTGACTTAGAAAAATTAAGAAGCATTTCGTACAAAACCAGTTCTTTCAATATTTGGAATGACCAGTCAAGGATTTTTGAGTTTTAATATCTCGCTGGAATATCGTGAGATTGCAGCTTGATTGGCTAATTGCTGAAATCAGAGATATCTCCCTTTTCTCTCTCCTCTTCTTCACAGGCCAAGCATTTACGGAAACTAATCCAGCAAACCTTCCTGCAGTTTGGTTATATGAAGGAGGATGAATGTATCTGCAAGTTTTTCGAAATCCTTCGTACTGTCAGAGACTTTGAACAAGAACATTACAAATGTGAACTGGGCGTAAGTTCATTATTAACCACGCTTCTTCAAAAGCTTTCTTTGTGTTGTCACCTTGTGGGAATGAGAGCAATCAGTGTTTAAAATATTGATAAAATCTGACCCCGGTCGGTTTACAAACTTCCCAGTCTTCTCTCACTCTCTCTGCAGGGATTGGGGGCACACTGGCAGAGTGGTTAGCACTGCTGCCTCACATCGTCAGGGTCCCAAGTCAGAATCCCAGCTTCTCCCCCCTCAGTTCCTCTGGTATTTTGTTTTAATTTCATTTGTGGGACATGTGGGCGGCACGGTAGCACAGTGGTTAGCACTGCTGCTTCAAACCTGGTTCGATTCCCGGCTTGGGTCACTGTCTGTGTGGAGTTTGCACATTCTCCTTGTGTCGGCGTGGGTTTCCTCCAGGTGCTCCGGTTTCCTCCCACAGTCCAAAGATGTGCGGGTTAGGTTGATTGGCCATGCTAAAATTGCCCCTTAGTGTCCTGAGATGTGTAGGTTAGAGGGATTAGTGGGTAAAATATGTAGGGATATGGGGGTAGGGCCTGGTTGGGATCGTGGTCGGTGCAGACTCGATGGGCCAAATGGCCTCTTTCTGCACTGTAGGGATTCTATGATGAGCGTCGCTGGTTGACCAGCATTTATTGCCCATCCCTATTTGCCCTTGAAGCGCAGTTGAGAGTCAACCACATTGGCTGTGGCTCTGGAGTCCCACGTAGGCCAGACCAGGTAAGGACGGCAGATTTCCTTCCCCAAAGGACATCAGTGAAGCAGATGGGTGTTTCTGACAATGGGCAATGGTTTCATGGTCACCAGTACGGAGATAGGCTTCAGTTCCAGCTTTATCTTCCTTGTCATTGGAATTTAAATGTTGTGGTGGGACTTGAATCCACATTCCCGGAGCGTTATCCTGGGCCTCTGGATTAACAGCCCAGTGCTGTTACCACGGCAAGAAATGATAAAATAATAAAACAGCAGCCAAATATAAACACAATACCAATACTTAGTAACACAATAACAACTTGCAAAAAGAATGGAGTCCATTCTTCCAGGGTTTTGCCTTTTGGGGGTTTCTCCATAGGGGTTTCACCTCTCGGGGTTATGCCTTGCGAGGTTACAAACAGTACATCTAAATACTTCCAAGGATCTACTCGAGGCTGGACCTTCTGGGGTTACATCTTTCATTCTCTGTCACCCTTACCGTGCTATCCTCCAGCACACACACCCAAACCAATTTCACCCTCTTCAACTTCTAGCCTCCTTCACTGTGAATCCTTAGCCAAGGCTGTGGACAGATATTGATGTCTGAATTGTCGATAAATGTGATTAGTTGATAATTATGCAGCATTGTGATGTTGGTAAATCCCCTGAAACCTAAACCCCTTTCCAGCAGCTACCCTCCTCAAATACAGGAAATCTTTTCCTTTCCTCCCCCCTCTCTCCTCTTCCTCTCCCATTTTTCTTCCTATCCCCTTTTATGTCTCTCTCCCCCCTCCATCTCCGTCTCTCTCCCTTCTTGCACTCCCTCTCCCTCTGCTTCCCGCTTTCCTTCACTCCTTCTCTCCCTAACGCTCTCACTGTTCTCCCTCTCCGTATTCCTAAAGAGATGTTTGGAAAGGTTGCACTGCCCTTTGAACGTTGTGGGCAGGATTTTACGGTCCCGTTCGGGCGAGACCGGAAACCCCCGCCCGAGGTGAATGGAAATTTCCATTGTTGGACCCTTGCCCGTGCCAATTCCGTGATGGGCGAGGTGGTAGGGTCCCGGCCTGTGCCCTGACAGACTTTCCTTCTGATCTCCCGCTCTCCACACTGATATCCTCTTGTGCTTTGTGGAATTGTCTGAAACCCTTCTGTCTGAGTAATTCCTCTTCCAGCTGCCGTGTCCTCCGTTCCGAGCCTGTATCCAATCATTCTTCTTTACCTTTCAGCAAGGGTGGACGATAACGGTGGAACTGGTTATTGGAAGCCATGGAATTGGCCAAGTGATCAATAAAGATGAAGTGAGTAAAGTTACTGAACCATTACGTTCCGAGTCAGAAAACCAACCAGGCCCGGAATGTGATCCTGGCTCACGTTCGCACCTGCTGGGAGGTGGGATTTTCACGGGAATGGGGTCTTAATGACCCCAGGGGTGGGCCGAATGGCCGCCTGCTCCACTGATTCTATGGTTCTCGCTGTCCTGTCACCCTCCAGTCAGCAGATGCTGTTTTGTCCTGATGTCCACTGACAAGGTCCTCGAACCGACACGCAGAGACCCAGAGCAACACCGAGATGGACAGAGGCTGTAAATCCGTATCACAGACAGCAGAGATTCCCTGGATGGAGGAGGGACAGGCTGATCCCATGATATGAATGAGATTTTGTCCTAACTATTTCTATCCAGTTTAGCAGAATTAAAGTAAATTAGTTAGTCAGGGGGACGAGCTGGGGTAAATGCATGGGGTTATGGGGATAAGGCCTGGGTGGGATTGTGGTCGGTGCAGACTCGATGGGCTGAATGGCCTCCTTCTGCACTGTGAGATTCTATGATCAATCTAATTTTACTTTTCAATTCTGAACAGCCTATCAGCTTGGCAGAATTTAACCAAATAAAAAGCATCAACTTTGTCCACTCGGAGGACGAGAAGAAAACTTCACTGCAGCTGGAAATTAAAGGGGCGCCACAGGTACAAACATTTGCGTATCGAGAAATGCTCCTCACACAGCCTGAGTCACTCTGCTAATAGCTGTGTACAATGATCAGTTCTGATCAGCTTGGCCCAGTATCTGTTACTGATGTCTATCTGAGCTGTTTGATTGATTGGTGACGGTGGAGTTAGCTCACTCCTGTCGGAGTGAAGAATGTGCTCATTCTGATCTCAGTTTGAATAAAGGCAGGAGCTGGGTTTTCCAGTGATGTTAACACCTCAACCGTGCTGGGAAGAGGGTTCTATCCGTTCACATTTCAAACATTAGGAGTGTGCAGGATGGGATATTGGAAATCTATCCAATGATAGTGAATGGGAAAGGGATTGAGATGCGCTGTAATGTTCTATGTTGTACAATGGGTATGAACAGGAAAGGCTGAGGTGCATTGGAATACTCAAAGTTTAACTTGTTGAAAGTTATTACAAAGGAAAGGAGTTTGGTCAACGGGGATTATTTGCCATGGAAAAGAGTTCAGTCCACTGTGTCTAAAGAGGGTGACCTGGGGGTCCTTGTGCGTGAGTCGCAAAAACTCAGTCTGCAAGTACAACAGGTGATCAAGAAGGCAAATGGGATGTTGGCATTTATCGCGAGGGGGATAGAGTATAAAAGCAGAGAAGTCTTGCTGCATCTGTACAAGGCATTGGTGAGGCCGCAGCTGGAATACTGTGTGCAGTTTTGGTCCCCTTATTTGCGAAAGGATATATTGACCTTGGAGGGAGTGCAGAGAAGGTTCACCAGGTTGATACCAGAGATGAGGGGTGTTGATTATGAGGAGAGACTGAGCAGATTGGGTTTGTACTCGTTGGAGTTTAGAAGGCTGAGGGGTGATCTTATAGAGGCATATAAGATAATGAAGGGGCTGGATAGGGTAGAGGTGGAGAGATTCTTTCCACTTAGAAAGGAAACCAGAACTAGAGGGCACAGCCTCAAAATAAAGGGGGGTCAGTTTAGGACAGAGTTGAGGAGGAACTTCTTCTCTCAGAGGATGGTGAATCTCTGGAATTCTCTGCCTACTGAAGTGGTGGAGGCTACCTCGTTGAATATGTTTAAGATAGATGGATTTCTGATCAGTAAGGGAATTAGGGGTTAGAGGGATCAGGCGGGTAAGTGGAACTGATTCACTTCAGATCAGCCATGATCTTGTTGAATGGCGGGGCAGGCTCGAGGGGCTAGATGGCCTACTCCTGCTCCTATTTCTTATGTTCTTATGGGATTGTGTCTAGTGAGCTAGTTGTAGCTGATTGAGACACATCATGAACTTCCTGGGCTGCCAGACTCGTGTGCATCCAAACCCTTTTATCTCAATGGCAGCTGATTCTTAACAGCACCAATTTGCATTTATTTTTGTTGTGACGGGCTCTGCTTATTTGGGTGAGAATGGGGGCTGCAGGGCGCGTGAGCTAACTGACCACGGCACCGTGGTACAGGAAGCCATTCCAGCTGGGGGCAGCAACAAGGAATGTAGTGAGTCGGGGACAGTATAGTCAGGGGGATTGACACTGTTCTCTGCAGCAAGGAGGCAGAGCCCAGGCGGCTGTGTTGTCTGCCCGGTGCCTGGGTTCAGGACATCTGCTCCGGGCTGGGGAGGAACCCGCAGTGGGAAGAGGGAGCATCCTGTACCTGAACTATCCTTGTACCGGAATCCCCTCGCAGTAAAGGCCAATGCACTATTTGCCTTCCTAATTGCTTGTTGAGCTTGCGTGCTGACTTTCTGTGTTAAAGATGATTCTTACTCTGTCGCAGTGAATAACTCCAGTAATGGCTACACAATAAGACTTTATTTCTCCTGTGACTTTTCTGTTTCTCTGCAGCCATTAACAATAATAGCCTCATCGCATGCTACCGTGGAAAGCATGGCAGATTTAATCGATGGCTATTGTCGTTTGGAAAATCAAACCACGTCGTCTTTTATCGCAAGGCCAAAGAGAGGTAAAGACAAATGTCAGCAACCCTGTCTGAAAGCTGCGACTACATGCCACACATTCATTATCAATGTTCCATATCAATGTATATTACCCTGTTGTATGATGACTTTCTGAATATTTGCTGGTGTAATGGATTCTTGTGTTAGATTGATCCGCAATATAAAGTGATCACGATCATCACTTTTCCATCTTATTCCTAAAGGGAATTTACACCGTCAGGTGGGAAAAACTCTCCTCTCCTGATTGGCTGTGAGGGTTCTATGTTCTCAATCAGGTTCCTGAGTTCAGAGTTCAAACTGCCCTCATTGGACACTTTGTGCATCATTTAATCCTAATGTGACCAATTGGAAACTGAAGTGATTGGACCAATCATCTGATTTAGCTGCATCAACTCGACAGCTGGTTGGTGGAGAACCTGTGGGGGTGGGCGCCTTGTGGAAATGCCCCCCCCCCCCCCCCCCATGCCCTTTTGCCACTGCACGGAGGGGTTTCCTGTATGTGCTGCTGCTGCACACCTTCCACTACCCTGCCCCCGCCCGTCGCCAGGACGTGTCTTGTTGCCGTCCAGTGGCAGAGGTTCCCAGTGGAGGTCCCTGGATGGAGGAGTTCTCCCCCTTTGACATCGGCGACCTGGTGTGGAGGGTGTTGCACGCAGCAGTCCCACACAGCCACAGATTGCGTTGGTTCACAGACTCCCAAAATACCGGCCTGTTCTTGTGAAGTGCGGGGACTATGTTTACAGAGGTTGTTTCAGACTGCATTCCCTTCTCAATTATTTTAAAAAACCTTTTGTTGCAGTTTTGTTTTGCACTTCAGCCCCACACTCCTGATCTGCGGGCACCAGTGCGGAGGGGGCGTGGGGAAGGGGGAGGACCTCCCCGTGAACCTGCTGCTGGCCTGGCCAAACTCGCCATCAACAGGTCCAGACAGCGGGTGATCCAGGGGGTTGTCTGACCTGACTGTCTGCCCCTGTACTGTGGCTACATTCAGGGCCGGGTGTCCCTGGAGAGGGAGCATGTGGAGTCCACAGGCACCATCCGGACACTCCATGCTCATTGGGCACCGCAGGGGCTGCAGTGCGCCTTTAGTCACCTTTTGGTTTCATGTTGGAAGTTTCATTTGTGCTTTGTTTTTGTTTTGGGTGGTCCCTCGTTAAGGGGATTGCCCTTCTTGCTTTGTCCCTTATTTTATTTAATTTAGTTTAATTGTTTGACTCAAAAGGGTTGGAGAACTCGTTTTGTATTAAATCTGTTGTGACTGTTCTCCCCGCAGATCATGAACTTCCTGGGCTGCCAGACCGGTGTGTATCTAAACCCCTTCACCTCAATGACAGCTGATTCTCAACAACACCAATTTGCATTCATATAGCACCCAAAAGATTGAAAGCCCTTCATAGGATTGTAATCGGATAAAAATTGACACCAAGTCAAGGAACGAGGGACGGTGTTTAGCTAATCCAGCAGCTTTTAAAAATGGGGAGTGATTTCCAGAGCTTAGGGCCAAGGCAACATGTGTACCCTGACGGCTGTGTGCACAGAGAGAGGAACTCCGAGAAGCAGAATGCTGGGCCGGTACTCTGCTGGGGAACGTTAGAGAGAGATCGGGAAGGGTGACACCATGGAGGGACCAAAATATGGGGAGGGGAACTTTCAAACCAAGGTATTGGTGGAGCAGGAGCCAGTGTAGGTCAGACGGCAGGGGGTGATGGGGAAATGAGACTGGGTGCAGGCCAGAGTTCAGGATGATCTCAAGTTTACCGAGGCTGTGGGGTGTGGAAAATTGGATGAGGGGGTGCTGGAATATTCCATCCTGAACAAAGGCACTGATAAAGGATTCAACAGCAAATGAGTTTGGAGAATTGATTCAAATAACTTTCGATGTCTTTGCACCAGAGTTTGATTGGTTCTGAGATCACAGATAGTCTGTGCCCAGGCTGCGGTCTGTCCCGCCCAGTCTGAGATGTCTTAAGTTTTCCCAGGGGAGAGAACTGGGTTCTGCTGTTAATTCTCGGGTCAAGTGGGTGAGGTCTGTCCAAGTTCAATGCTGTTCTGACGTGTGAACATCCTGAAATTGAAATGCTCATTTTATCGTGACTGTTTGCAAACCGACAGCCAGGAAGATAACACAGCCATTAACCATCCAGACATAGAAAATAGGAGTGGGGACAGGCTCACAGGACTGGCCATTCAGCCCATCGAGCCTGCTCTGCCATTCATTATGATCATGGCTGATCATTCAACTCAACAGCCTGATCCCCCCTTCCCCCTGCCTCCCCTCTCCGTATCCTTTGATCCCCGTCACCCTAAGAGCGATATCTAACTGCTTCTTGAAAACAGTCAATGTTTTGGCCTCAACTACTTTCTGTGCTGGTAAATTCCACAGGCTGACCACTCTCTGGGTGAAGAAATGTCTCCTCACTCAGTTCTAAATGGTCTACACTGAATCCTCAAACTGTGATTCCTGGTTCCGGACTCCCCCACCATCAGGAACATCCTATCTGCATCTACGCTGTCTAGTCCTGTTAGAATTTTATACTTTTCTATGAAATCTTCCATCATTCTTCTGAATTACAGTGAATACAATCCTAACCGACTTAGTATCTCCTCATATGTCAGTCCCGCAAGTCCAGGAATTAGCCTGGTAAACTTTCTCTGCACTCCATCTACAGCAAGAACATCCTTCCTCAAATAAGGAGACACAATATTCCTGGTGTGGCCTCATCAAGGCCCTGTATAATTGCAACAACACATCCCTGCTCCTGTACTCGAATCGTCTCGCTATGAAGGCCAATATACGATTTACCTTCTTTACCGCCTGCTGTACCTGCATGCTTGCCTTCAGCGATTGGTGCACAAGGAGACCCAGGTCCCGCTGCATAAAGGACAAAGCAGCCCACTTGATTGGCACCACATCCACAAACATTCACTCCCTCCACCATCTGAAACCAAGATCAAGCTATCCCACTCCCTATCATCCTGGTGTGCTCCATGTGCCTATCCAATAACCGCTTAAATGTTCCTAAAGTGTCTGACTCCACTATCACTGCAAGCAGTCCATTCCACACCCCAACCACTCTCTGCGTAAAGAACCTACCTCTGATATCCTTCCTATATCTCCCACCACGAACCCTATAGTTATGCCCCCTTGTAATAGCTCCATCCACCCGAGGAAATAGTCTTTGAACGTTCACTCTATCTATCCCCTTCATCATTTTATAAACCTCTATTAAGTCTCCCCTCAACCTCCTCCGCTCCAGAGAGAACAGCCCGAGCTCCCTCAACCTTTCCTCATAAGACCCACGATGCTGTGCCGAGCTTTATCTGAAACCAAGATCAAGCTATCCCACTCCCTATCATCCTGGTGTGCTCCATGTGCCTATCCAATAACCGCTTAAATGTTCCTAAAGTGTCTGACTCCACTATCACTGCAAGCAGTCCATTCCACACCCCAACCACTCTCTGCGTAAAGAACCTACCTCTGATATCCTTCCTATATCTCCCACCATGAACCCTATAGTTATGCCCCCTTGTAATAGCTCCATCCACCCGAGGAAATAGTCTTTGAACGTTCACTCTATCTATCCCCTTCATCATTTTATAAACCTCTATTAAGTCTCCCCTCAACCTCCTCCGCTCCAGAGAGAACAGCCCGAGCTCCCTCAACCTTTCCTCATAAGACCTACCCTCCAAACCAGGCAGCATCCTGGTAAATCTCCTCTGCACTCTTTCCAGCGCTTCCACATCCTTCTTATAGTGAGGTGACCAGAACTGCACACAATATTCCAAATGTGGTCTCACCAAGGTCCTGTACAGTTGCAGCATAACCCCACGGCTCTTAAACTCCAACCCCCTGTTAATAAAAGCTAACTCACTATAGGCCTTCTTCACAGCTCTATCCATTTGAGTGGCAACCTTCAGAGATCTGTGGGTATGGACCCCAAGATCTCTCTGTTCCTCCACAGTCTTCAGAACCCTACCTTTGACCCTGTAATCCACATTTAAATTAGTCCTACCAAAATGAATCACCTCACATTTATCAGGGTTAAACTCCATTTGCCATTTTTCAGCCCAGCTTTGCATCCTATCTATGTCTCTTTGCAGCCTACAACAGCCCTCCACCTCATCCACTACTCCACCACTCTTGGTGTCATCAGCAAATTTACTGATCCACCCTTCAGCCCCCTCCTCTAAGTCATTAATAAAAATCACAAAGAGCAGAGGACCAAGCACTGATCCCTGCGGCACACCGCTAGCAACCTGCCTCCAGTCCTCCTGGGATGATTGGAGCCGGTATCTTTGTGAGTCCGGTATTCCATGGTTCCTGCCCTGTGACTGGTGCTCTGAGCTGTGTGGTTCTGTTCACCCTGTCTGCCTGACCCCCTGTGCTGGATTCTGTGATGTGATGAATCTTCTGTGTGACGCAGGGTGACAGGATGTAAGAGAATATCTCAGCACAACACCGAGAGAGAACATCAGGACTCGGAGCCGGGGGAGGCCATTCAGCCCCTCCGACCTGCTCTGCCATTCGATACCATCGTGGCTGATCTTGTCTCAGCCTCACTCCCCGTTCCTGCCCGTATAGGAATGGGGAGAAGGACAGGGTGAATCAGCCTCTGATAAAGGTCTGGATATTAATCCTCCGTCAATAAATGACTGGCGGTGAAGATAATTTCTGTTCAGTGAAATCCCTGTTGGTGACGGGTATATTTCCTGATCTGTACAGTACATCGGAAATACATCCCCTTGTCCCCAATGAAAACACAATATTCCTGACAATTACTCACTTTTAAAACTCCCTCCAAGTGACTCTCTCTCTCTCTTTGTCTCGCTCTCTCTCTCTCTCTTTGTGTCCCTGTCTCTGTCTCTCTCTCTGTCTCTCACTCACTCTCTCTCCCTGCCTCTCTCTCTATGTTTCTCTCTGTCTCTCTGTCTCTCTCTGTCTCTGTCTCTCCGTCTTTGTCTCTCTGTCTCTGTCTCTGTCTCTCTGTCTCTCTTTCTCTCTGTCTCTCTGTCTGTCTCTCTGTCTCTCTCTCTCTCTCACCTGTCTTCCTCTCTCTGTCTCTCTCTCTGTCTCTGTCTTTGTCTCTCTCTGTCTCTCTTTCTGTCTCTGTCTCTCTCTGTCTCTCTCTCTCTGTCTCTCTCTCTCTGTCTCTCTCTCTCTGTCTCTGTCTTTCTCTCTCTGTCTCTCTCTCTGTCTCACTCTCTCTGTCTCTCTCTCTGTCTCCCTCTCTCTGTCTCTCTCTCTGTCTCCATCTCTCTCTCTGTCTCTCTCTCTCCCTCCCTCTCTCTCCCTCTGTCTCTCCCACTGTCTCCCACTGTCTCCCACTGTCTCCCACTGTCTCCCACTGTCTCCCTCTGTCTCTCCCTCTGTCTCTCCCTCTGTCTCTCCCTCTGTCTCTCCCTCCGTCTCTCCCTCCGTCTCTCCCTCCGTCTCTCCCTCCGTCTCTCCCTCCGTCTCTCCCTCCGTCTCTCCCTCCGTCTCTCCCTCCGTCTCTCCCTCCGTCTCTCCCTCCGTCTCTCCCTCCGTCTCTCCCTCCGTCTCTCCCTCCGTCTCTCCCTCCGTCTCTCCCTCCGTCTCTCCCTCCGTCTCTCTCTCCGTCTCTCTCTCCGTCTCTCTCCCTCTGTCTCTCCCTCTGTCTCTCCCTCTGTCTCTCCCTCTGTCTCTCCCTCTGTCTCTCCCTCTGTCTCTCCCTCTATCTCTCCCTCTGTCTCTCTCTCTCTGTCTGTCTCTCTCTCTGTCTGTCTCTCTCTCTGTCTGTCTCTCTCTCTGTCTGTCTCTCTCTCTGTCTCTGTCTCTCTCTCTGTCTCTGTCTCTCTCTCTCTGTCTCTCTCTCTCTCTGTCTCTCTCTCTCTCTGTCTGTCTCTCTCTCTCTCTCTGTCTCTCTCTCTGTCTGTCTCTCTCTCTGTCTGTCTCTCTCTCTGTCTGTCTCTCTCTCTGTCTCTGTCTCTGTCTCTGTCTCTCTCTCTGTCTCTCTCTCTCTCTGTCTCTCTCTCTCTCTGTCTCTCTCTCTCTCTGTCTCTCTCTCTCTCTGTCTCTCTCTCTGTCTCTCTCTCTCTGTCTGTCTCTCTCTCTGTCTCTCTCTCTGTCTCTCTCTCTCTGTCTCTCTCTCTCTGTCTCAATGTCTGTCTCTCTCTCTCTCTCTATCTCTCTGTCTCTCTCTCTCTCTGTCTCTCTGTCTGTCTCTCTCTCTCTGTCTCTCTGTCTGTCTCTCTGTCTCTCTCTCTCTCTCTGTCTCTCTCTCTGTCTCTCTCTCTGTCTCTCTCTCTCTGTCTCTCTCTCTGTCTGTCTCTCTCTCTCTCTCTGTCTCTCTCTCTGTCTCTCTGTCTCTCTCTCTCTCTCTGTCTCTCTCTCTCTCTCTCTGTCTCTCTCTCTCTCTGTCTCTCTCTCTCTCTGTCTCTCTCTCTCTCTGTCTCTCTCTCTCTCTCTCTCTGTCTCTCTCTCTCTCTGTCTCTCTCTCTCTCTCTCTGTCTCTCTCTCTCTCTCTCTGTCTCTCTCTCTCTCTCTGTCTCTCTCTGGTTAGACCCAAGTCTGAAGTGAAAATAGCAGAGGATCCAAGAACGATACCATCACGGTGCAGTATGGGTAAGTGTCACACTCTCTGTTTTATCCTGCGGTATAACTGGGTTCACTCCAGATTGGGGTGACACGGTGGCACAGTGGTTAGCACTGCTGCTTCACAGCACCAGGGACCCGGATTCAATTCCGGCCTCGGGTCACTCTCTGTGCGGAGTTTGCATGTTCTCCCCGTGTCTGCGTGGGTTTCCTCCGGGTGCTCCAGTTTCCCCCCACAGTCCAAAGATGTGCGGGTCAGGTTGATTGGCCGTGGTTAAATTGACCCTTAGTGTCAGGGAGATAGCAGGATAAATACGTGGGGTTACAGGGATAGGATCTGGCTGGGATTGTGGTCGGTGCCGACCCCAATGGGCCGAATGGCCTGCAGGATTCTACGAATTGAAATGTGCTGGTGTTATCCATACACCTGCTGCCCTCTGGTGGGAATGAGAGAGAATCACAAGCGGCCGAGTTAAACTGGAACTTGGCAAATTCTTCATTTGTGAAAGGATTGCAGAAATGTTTTAACGCTGGAATCGACAAGACAGAAACTGGATCACATTAATATCAGAAATTCCAGTGGAAATATAACTTGCTATTTACTTCGGGGGCAGCTGTAACAGTGAGACGTGTTAACTCTTAGTTTAAATGAGCTCTTTATAAAGACAGTTTATGGATGGGAGCATTTGTGTCCATCACTTTACTGACTGTCTTTCCTGTTTCTTCAATGATTCAGTGATTTGTCACTTCACTGCCCTGTCCAGGAACCCCTCCTACCTCCTGCTCAATGACGCAGTGCCTCCTGCTGTTTAAAACCCTCTCCTGATGGAAACATTGGGCTGTTTCCTGAAGATCAACTGACACAAGGACTCTGGGAATTGGGACTGGGAGGAGTCAGGCTGTCAAAGGCTGTGTTGGGATGTTTATTGCTGATTGTATACAGGGGGATAGACTGGCCTCTGTGTTTGGGCGGACAAAGAACAAAGAACAATACAGCACAGGAACAGGCCCTTCGGCCCTCCAAGCCCGCGCCGCTCCCCGGTCCAGGATTGAATCCTGAATCCAGGATCCCCGCCCAATTTTCCAGCCTATCTACATACCAATATCCTATCCACCGAGCTGTCCCTCACAGCTACGATGCTTTGTTCATTACAACCTATTAACTCACCCCCACCCCCCCATTCCAGACCATGTGATCTCCAGGGAGAGGCGAAAACCCAGAGTGAAAAACCCCAGGGCCAATATGGGGAAAAGAAAATCTGGGAAATTCCTCTCCGACCCCCCGAGGCGATCGAAACGAGTCCAGGAGATCACAATGGCCCTGATCGGAAAATGCTTCCCAACCCTAGTCATTTCCACTTCCCACGAGAAACAAGGAACAATTAGCCCGCGCCGCTCCCTGGTCTAAACTAGACCACTCTTTTGTATCCCTCCATTCCCACTCCGTTCATATAGCTGTCTAGATAAGAGATAAGGGTGGAGTGTTGCAGCTATTTGGAAATGGTCAGTGGAGATGTTGAGGACGGCTCAGTCTGATCTCCCAGGACAACCACTCTGCCCACGATTCCTGAGGGATTCCAGTGTTTCCAGACCCTTTGGGGAAGATTGTATTTTCCAGAGGTTGCAGTGACAGTCACTGTGAAAGGGAGTTTAATGATTTCTAAACTGATGTGGATCAGGAATTCTCCCAGATCCCAGATTTCCAGCGACAATTCAATCCCTCGCCCGCTCATCCCAATGAATGGGAGGTGGACAGCCGTCACTGCTTGGACTCGAACCCCTCCCTTGCTACCCAGTGAGGTCTGGAGCTGAAGGTGTGGGGGTGTCCCACACTCTCACTGTTGCTGTCCTGACCCTGGCCAGCCGCACCCTTCCCCAGAGAACTGACAGAGCGGACAGGATTTTCCAGTCTCGCTCGGCCCAAAACCGTCAACAGACCTCCCCATGGTCCACCCCTCTCCCACTCCGATTCCTGTGGGGGCGGAATGGGAAAACTCACCCCAGTGTGTGTGCAAGTCACTGTTTCCCATTCAGTTAATGAAATGTTTGTGAATGTTTTACAGGGTCAGATATCTACGCAGAAATCCCAGATACACCAAAATCTGCAGGTATGTGCTCGTGTGAAGGTCAAAGAGATACAACACCTCATTTTGTGCACAGCAAGATCCCATGTGCTGCAAATGAGTAGATAATCTATTCCATTGTCATTGATTAGGAATAAGTATCGGTCAGAATCACCGGCGACTCCCTGATACATCAGATTGAGTCTTATTAGTAAAGGTGTCATTGTGGATCCTAAGAACAGTCAGGTTTCACGCTGAGATCCTGGGGGCAATCATTCCGCTGCGATTCGCTGACCTACACAGAAACACGAGCTCGAGACTGACCCTCTGACAGTGCGGCGCTCCCTCAGTACTGACCCTCTGACAGTGCAGCACTCCCTCAGTACTGACCCTCTGACAGTGCAGCACTCCCTCAGTACTGACCCTCTGACTGTGCAGCACTCTCTCAGTACTGACCCTCTGACTGTGCAGCACTCCCTCAGCACTGACCCTCTGACAGTGCGGCACTTCCTCAGCACAGACCCTCTGACAGTGCGGCACTCCGTCAGTACTGACCCTCTGACAATGCGGCACTCCCTCAGTGCTGACCCTCTGACAGTGCGGCACTCCCTCAGCACTGACCCCCTGACAGTGCAGCGCTCCCTCAGCACAGACCCTCTGACAGTTCGGCGCTCCCTCAGTACTGACCCTCTGACAGTGCAGCACTCCCTCAGTACTGACCCTCTGACAGTGCGGCACTCCCTCAGTACTGACCCTCTGACTGTGCAGCACTCCCTCAGCACTGACCCTCTGACAGTGTGGCACTCCCTCAGCACTGACCCACTGACAGTGCAGCACTCCCTCAGTACTGACCCTCTGACAGTGCGGCACTTCCTCAGTACTGGCCCTCTGACACTGCGGCACTCCTTCAGCACTGACCCTCTGGCAGTGCAACACTCCCTCAGCACTGATCCTCTGACAGTGCGGCACTCCCTCAGTACTGACTCGCTGACAGTGCGGCACTCCCTCAGTACTGACCCTCTGACAGTGCGGCACTCCCTCAGTACTGACCCTCTGACAGTGTAGCACTCCCTCAGTACTGACTCGCTGACAGTGCGGCACTCCCGCAGTACTGACCCTCTGACAGTGCGGAACTCCCTCAGTCCTGACCCTCTGACAGTGCAGCACTCCCTCAGTACTGACCCTCTGACAGTGCGGCACTCCCTCAGTACTGACCCTCTGACAGTGCGGCACTCCCTCAGTACTGACCCTCTGACAGTGCGGCACTCCCGCAGTACTGACCCTCTGACAGTGCAGCACTCCCTCAGTACTGACCCTCTGACAGTGCGGCACTCCTTCAGTACTGACCCTCTGACAGTGCGGCACTCCCTCAGCACTGACCCTCTGACAGTGCGGCACTCTCTCAGTACTGACCCTCTGACAGTGCAGCACTCCCTCAGTACTGACCCTCTGACAGTGCGGCACTCCTTCAGTGCTGACCCTCTGACAGTGCGGCACTCCCTCAGCGCTGACCCTCTGACAGTGCAGCACTCCCTCAGCACTGACCCTCTGACAGTGCAGCACTCCCTCAGTACTGACCCTCTGACAGTGCAGCGCTCCCTCAGCACTGACCCTCTGACAGTGCAGCACTCCCTCAGCACTGACCCTCTGACAGTGCGGCACTCCCTCAGTACTGACCCTCTGACAGTGCAGCGCTCCCTCAGCACTGACCCTCTGACAGTGCAGCACTCCCTCAGCACTGACCCTCTGACAGTGCGGCACTCCCTCAGTACTGACCCTCTGACAGTGCAGCCCTCCCTCAGCACTGACCCTCTGACAATGCAGCACTCCCTCAGCACTGACCCTCTGACAGTGCAGCACTCCCTCAGCACTGACCCTCTGACAGTGCGGCACTCCCTCAGCACTTACCCTCTGACAGTGCGGCACTCCCTCAGTACTGACCCTCTGACAGTGCAGCACTCCCTCAGCACTGACCCTCTGACAGTGCGGCACTCCCTCAACACTGACCCTCTGACAGTGCGGCACTCTCTCAGTACTGACCCTCTGACAGTGCGGCACTCCCTCAACACTGACTCTCTGACAGTGCAGCACTCCCTCAGTACTGTCCCTCTGACAGTGCAGCACTCCCTCAGTACTGACCCTCTGACAGTGCGGCACTCCTTCAGTACTGACCCTCTGACAGTGCGGCACTCCCTCAGCACTGACCCTCTGACAGTGCAGCACTCCCTCAGTACTGACCCTCTGACAGTGCAGCGCTCCCTCAGCACTGACCCTCTGACAGTGCAGCACTCCCTCAGAACTGACCCTCTGACAGTGCAGCACTCCCTCAGTACTGACCCTCTGACTGTGCAGCGCTCCCTCAGCACTGACCCTCTGACAGTGCAGCACTCCCTCAGCACTGACCCTCTGACAGTGCGGCACTCCCTCAGTACTGACCCTCTGACAGTGCAGCGCTCCCTCAGCACTGACCCTCTGACAGTGCAGCACTCCCTCAGCACTGACCCTCTGACAGTGCGGCACTCCCTCAGTACTGACCCTCTGACAGTGCAGCACTCCCTCAGCACTGACCCTCTGACAGTGCGGCACTCCCTCAGCACTGACCCTCTGACAGTGCAGCACTCCCTCAGCACTGACCCTCTGACAGTGTGGCACTCCCTCAGTACTGACCCTCTGACAGTGTGGCACTCCCTCAGTACTGACCCTCTGACAGTGCAGCACTCCCTCAGCACTGACCCTCTGACAGTGCAGCACTCCCTCAGTACTGACCCTCTGACAGTGCGGCACTCCCTCAGCACTGACCCTCTGACAGTGCAGCACTCCCTCAGCACTGACCCTCTGACAGTGTGGCACTCCCTCAGTACTGACCCTCTGACAGTGCAGCACTCCGTCATTACTGATCCTCTGAAATGCCTCTAACTCAGGCACTCCATCAGTTAGGGTTTTGGCGATCGCGGGTTTTGGCGATCGTGGGTTTTGGTGATTTGGGTTTTGGTGATTTGGATTTTGGTGATTTGGGTCTTGGTGATTTGGGTCTTGGTGATTTGGGTCTTGGTGATTTGGGTCTTGGTGATTTGGGTTTTGGTGATTTGGGTCTTGGTGATTTGGGTTTTGGTGATTTGGGTTTTGGTGATTTGGGTTTTGGTGATTTGGGTTTTGGTGATTTGGGTTTTGGTGATTGCGGCTTTCGGTTATTTGGGTTTTGGTGATTGCGGGCAAGTCATGTTGCAGCTTTATAGAACCTTAGTTAGGCCGCACTTGGAATATAGTGTTCAATTCTGGTCGCCACACTACCAGAAGTCTTTGGAGAGGGTACAGAAAAGATTTAGCAGGATGTTGCCTGGTATGGAGGGCATTAGCTATGAGGAGAGGTTGGAAAAACTTGGTTTGTTCTCACTGGAGCGACGGAGGTTGAGGGGCGACCTGATAGAAGTCTACAAGATTATGAGAGGCATGGACAGAGTGGATAGTCAGAAGCTTTTTCCCAGGGTGGAAGAGTCAATTACTCGGGGGCACAGGTTTAAGGTGCGAGGGGCAAGGTTTAAAGGAGATGTACAAGGCAGATTTTTTACACGGAGGGTAGTGGGTGCCTGGAACTTGTTGCCGGGGGAGGTAGTGGAATCAGTTACGGTAGTGACTTTTAAAGGGTGTCTTGATAAATACATGAATACGATGGGAATAGAGGGATACGGTCCCCGGAAGCGTAGGGGGTTTTGGTTCAGTCGGGCAGCATGGTCGGTGCCGGCTCGGAGGGCCGAAGGGCCTGTTCCTGTGCTGTAATTTTCTTTGTTCTTGTTCTTTGTTCATTTTTATTTCTCTTTTTTTGCCACAGTTCCTCTAAATTCAATTTCACGAGAAAATGTGGTGCTTGGCCGGATTCTGGGAGAAGGATTCTTTGGAACGGTTCATGAAGGAGTTTACAAAACAGCCGTGAGTCAGTCTAAAAGCTATTATTTTTTAATAATGTTTTTATGGAGAATTTTCAACATTATATTCTGCACAAAACTCGACAAATTTCCAGGATTCAGCACAGTACAGAACGGAAACCGTTTCACACACACGTAGAGAAAGGAAGAGCGGGGTGGCAGAGAGATCACGTCTCTGGGTACGGGAGCAGTTACAGTCTCGCAAGCTCTGGCAATACTCATTCTTTAATCCTTTCTTTTATCCTGATGTACAACCTGTGATTGGTTGTTCCTGATATTTAGAATCTGTGCAATATTTGTGTAAGATCCAGGTTAGAGTGCGGGGAGTTGAATTGAGTTGAAGAGATCCTTGTCTGTGTGATGTGTTTGGAGCTGGTTTGGGTGGGGTTTGGTCGATAGTATGGACCTCGCTGGCAATTTGGACCCATTCTTGGGAGGTTGGTGTCAAGGTGAAGACCTTGTGGAGGACGTATTCTGCTCCCGATGGTGAGTTCTCGCCATGATAAACTGCGAGATATCTCACACAAAGTGAAGTCGGTTTCTGTGCCAATTTACAGATCAGCTCCGAACAAACACTTTGTCCAGGATTCTCCTCAATTCATGTGAAAACGGGAGTGACTTCCGCGATTCCAGCAGGATTCACTCTGAGAATCAGTGGGCGGGGCCTCTTCCCGATGGAGAGGGCGGCAGCATAGCGCTGAGCGAGTCATTGCGCATGCGCTGATCTGTCAGCGCCGAGATTGGCCCACGCACAGTCGGCCCGCACTGCCCACCTCTCAATCACTAGCCAGCCCCGCGAGCCCCCCATTGCTGGCCTACTTACTATCCCCCGCCTCCCCCCACCCACCGATCGCTGGCCTCCAGGACCCCCCGTATCAGCCCCCATGTTCCCCCCCCCCCCCCCCGCCCCCCCACATCCCGATGGCCAGCCCCGATCGCTGTCTTCCCTCCCTCTGCCTGTGATCCTAGTGCAGAGCGGCAGTGAGACCCTACCCCCTAGGCCCCATCCCCTTGGCACTGGCCGTGGGCAGTGCCAAGGTGCCCCTTGGACATTGCCAGTTTTCCCCTTGAGCAGTGTCATGGGACCAGGCTGGTAATGCCCATGGGGCCCCCCTGCTGACCCCCGAGCTCCTGGGGGGCCTCCATGACCCCTCTTCCTCCAGTGGGGTTGGTCACCTGTTCCCCATCAGTGGGGAACTGTTGTGAATCCCGCTGGAGTGAACCACTGCTGGTGGGGACGGAGACACAAGCGGGTCCCGAGACTTCAGTCCCAGGCCTGTGAATGATTTTGAAATGCTGATTTCTAGATGCTAATCGACCGATTTCCAGCGGGGAGCTGCTTACTCTGGAAATCCTCAGCTGGGAGACGCGCAGAGGCCGTAGCGTCCAGCGGGAAGCCTGTGAAACATCGTCCGCTGTCTCCCAGCTCATTGCGTTGCGAGAGCAGCGTAGCGGGTTGGGAGAATCGCCCCCTTTGACTGCAACCCTCCAACCTCTCTCCGACATCCGGGGAATTAGAACTCGGGATCTCTATCGCCTTTTCCCCATGATGGATTACACAGACACAAGCTAACCCTCCACTAAACTCTGTCCGATGTTCCAATGTTCAATCAATCATCTCCCTGACACTCTGTGGAGCCAGTTTAACATTCTCCCACCAATTAGAACCAGACTTTTGTCATCATCCATCTCTTAAGATGTGATTGTCACCCTTGTGGAATGTGGGGTGAAGCACAGGAATGTGTGACCCGGGCTCCTCTGCTGCTATTGCTCACACAAACAGCAGGATTGGAGGCCAATCATCTCAGCTCCAGGACGTCACTGCGGGAGTCCCTCAGGGGAGTGTCCAAGGCCCAACCATCTTCAGCTTCATCAATGACCTTCCCTCCATAAGGTCAGAAGTGGGGATGTTCGCTGATGATTGCACAATGTTCAGCACCATTCGCGACTCCTCAGATACTGAAGCAGTCCATGTTCAAATGCAGCAAGATCTGGACAATATCCAGGCTGGGCTGACATGTGACAAGTAACATTCATGCCACACAAATGCCAGGCAATGACCATCACCAACAAGAGAGGATTTTAACCACCGCCCTTTGACATTCAATGGCATTTCCATCACTGAATCCCCCAGTGTCAACATCCTGGAAATAACCGTTGACTGAAAACTGAGTGGGACTAACCATATAAACACAGTGGATACAAGAGCAGGTCAGAGGCTGGGAATACTGCAGTAACTCACCTCCTGACTCCCCAAAGCCTGTCCACCACCTACAAGGCACAAGTCAGGATGGAATACTCCCCACTTGCCTGGGTTGGTGCAGCTCCAACAACACTCAAGAAGCTTGACACCATCCAGGACAAAGCAGCCCCGCTTGATTGGCACCACATCTACAAACATTCAATCCCTCCACCACCGACACTCAGTAGCAGCAGTGTGTACTATCTACAAGATGCACTGCAGCAATTCACCAAAGATCCTTAGACAACATCTTCCAAATCCACGACCACTTCCATCCAGAAGGACAAGGGCAGCAGATACGTGGGAACCTGCAAGTTCCCCTCCAAGCCACTCACCATCCTGACTTTGAAATATATCGCTGTTCCTTTACTGTCATTGGGTCAAAATCCTGGAATTCCCTCCCTAACAGCACTGTGGGTGTACCTACACCCTAGGGACTGCAGCAGGTTCAAGAAGGTAGCTCACCACCACCTTTTCAAGGGGTAATTATTGATGGGCAATAAATGCTGACCTAGCCAGCGATGCTGGCACGGTCTAACTCCACTCTTTCTGACTGCACTGTCTGACTCTGCCTCTATCAAATATCACAAATTCGAACATTGACATTTTCTAACTGACATCAGAAGGCAAGTGTTTTTTGGGATAACAGAATTAGTGCTTTTCTGATAAAGTATTGCAAGTTAAAATGAGGAAAGAGACATTGCTAAGACTCTTTATGTCCATGATTTTTAATAGACAATTTACTGCCAGAAGCTCTCTCTCTCTCTTCCTCAATGAATCACCTTCTGAGTGAAGAGATTACACGGACCATTTTTATTTTAAATATGAATCTAGTCAGTTATAAGAAAAGTTTAACACAAACTTGTGTCTAAAACAAGGAGAAGTCAAGGTAAGATTTGTGTAAAATAATGTAACTCCTCACAGCTCTGAAGTTTTCAATAAAGCCATTAATAAGTTACATTGTGTTTGGTTTGTTCTTTGTCAAAATATTAAAAAACTTTCATATTGCAATCACATTCTCAGTTCCCTTCTGTCTTTGTACCCACAGAGAGGTGAACAGGTCGCTGTGGCTGTGAAGACCTGTAAATCAGAATGTCCCTTTGACATCAAGGAGAAATTCTTCGAAGAAGGAAGTAAGAGCTATTTACCAATAATTTATAAAGTTGGAACTAATTCCATTCATGACCACTGCTGAGCTTACACTCCATTTCCCTTTGCTGCTCTTTGTCCAAACGCCACCATAATCCCATTGATTAGTGACCAATACCGTCCAGACACTGTCTCTCTCTCTCTCCACTCCTGTGTTCTTGCTTCTCCTTATTCTCTGTTTCTGTTTCTCTCTGTTTTGCTTCATGTTTCTTTCCCTGTCTGACTCTGTTGCTCAGTCTCTCTTTCTGTCTCTCACTCTATGTATCTCCTCTCTCTCTGGGCCCTATTTTACCATTGTGGTTCTAAGTGCTGGGCGGACTTTAAACTGGGAGTGTTTCAGATCTGACTTTACACCCGTTCTCAGGCACCCCAATACACACTCTGCCTGAAAAAATATCAGTAATTCCGAATCGCGCTGCTCAAGCCTGTGGGTGGGGCTTAATGTGTCTGAAACATAAGAACATAAGAACATAAGAAATAGGAGCAGGAGTAGGCCATCTAACCCCTCGAGCCTGCCCCGCCATTCAATAAGATCATGGCTGATCTGACGTGGATCAGTACCACTTACCCGCCTGATCCCCATAACCCTTAATTCCCTTACCGATCAGGAATCCATCCATCCGCGCTTTAAACATATTCAGCGAGGTAGCCTCCACCACCTCAGTGGGCAGAGAATTCCAGAGATTCACCACCCTCTGGGAGAAGAAGTTCCTCCTCAACTCTGTCTTAAACCGACCCCCCTTTATTTTGAGGCTGTGTCCTCTAGTTTTAACTTCCTTACTAAGTGGAAAGAATCTCTCCGCCTCCACCCTATCCAGCCCCCGCATTATCTTATAAGTCTCCATAAGATCCCCCCTCATCCTTCTAAACTCCAACAGTACAAACCCAATCTCCTCAGCCTCTCCTCATAATCCAAACCCCTCATCTCCGGTATCAACCTGGTGAACCTTCTCTGCACTCCCTCCAATGCCAATATATCCTTCCTCATATAAGGGGACCAATACTGCACACAGTATTCCAGCTGCGGCCTCACCAATGCCCTGTACAGGTGCATCAAGACATCCCTGCTTTTATATTCTATCCCCTTCGCAATATAGGCCAACATCCCATTTGCCTTCTTGATCACCTGTTGTACCTGCAGACTGGGCTTTTGCGTCTCATGCACAAGGACCCCCAGGTCCCTTTGCACGGTAGCATGTTTTAATTTGTTTCCATTGAGATAGTAATTCCATTTGTTATTATTTCCTCCAAAGTGTATAACCTCGCATTTCTCAACATTATACTCCATTTGCCATATCCTCGCCCACTCACTCAGCCTGTCCAAATCTCTCTGCAGATCTTCTCCGTCCTCCACACGATTCACTTTTCCACTTATCTTTGTGTCGTCTACAAACTTCGTTACCCTACACTCCGTCCCCTCCTCCAGATCATCTATATAAATGGTAAATAGTTGCGGCCCGAGTACCGATCCCTGCGGCACCCTGCTACCGAAACCCTGCAGCTCCGATCGCCGTCTCCAACTGCGCGTGCGCAGAAAAAAATGACAGAATGCAGCTCTCCTTCCACATCTCTCCCGGGCCGGATAATGCCCCTGGCCCCCACAGACATTGCACCACCCCCACAATATTACTGACCTCCTTATCCTCCCACCCCCTCCCCCACCCAGACCGATCATGGGCCCCTCCCTCACTGATCTCAAGCAGAGAGCTGTCGGATGCTCGGTAATTACCTCCTCACTAATTGGAGCGCCCAAATCGGACTTCTGTGGAGCATGTCTGTTTCGTGCCGATTCTGGATGGGCGAACGCGGTGGGAAAGGGGGAAGTGCCGGTGAAGTTGGGCGTGCAGCCCATTAAGTCAATTTAAGTGCATGCAAATGGCCTTTGTACCTGTTTCGGGCGCGGTCCCAATCGTGGCCATTTTCGGGCCTTAGTAAAGGGGGAACCGGCGCGGAGGCGGACGTGGATCACACTACTCGCCCGGCTTTACCAAGTTTTCGCATCTGAAAACAGGTGCAACGTGATGGTAAAATCGGGCCCTCTGTCTCTCTCATTGGGGGCGATCTTATCAATAAAATTCTAAGTCCCGAATGAGCATAAAAATGGAAGAAATTCATGCCGCTTTTTTTCAGGCAACTTAAAAATCTTACCTAACTTTGTCAAACTTGGATTCCGCCAGCAAGGGGAGTGGACGGTGCCTAAATCACCCGAAAGCCAGCTGATAGCAGCAGAGGGCACCCTTGCACATGTGCAGATTTCTCTGCTCTACAACAGCCCCCCCCCGCCCCCCCCCCCCCCCCCCCCCCCCCCTATCGGAGGCTGATCTTGCCGGATATCCGGTGCTGTTAAGATCAGGAGAGCTCAGCTCTCTCGCGATCTTACCGGATTGGTCAGTGGGACAATAAGGATAAGATTGCCCCATTCTCTCTGTCTCTTTCTCTCTCTCTCTCACTCTGTGTCTCTCTGTCTGAATATCAGGTGCGATGTTGATGTTCCTTTGCTCTGTATCGATGCTGTGCAGTTGTTGTTCTGCTATTATTTCAGATTTCTGTTAGTTTTTTTATTTAATCTGATACATTTGATTGTTCCAGTCATCATGAGACCTCTGGATCATCCCCATGTTGTTAAACTGATTGGGATAATTGAAGAGGAACCAGCTTGGCTAATTATGGAGCTGTATCCACACGGAGAGGTATGAGTGTGTCAGCAATGACCTCTGGAGGGGCAGAGAGCCAAGAACACAATAACTTTACAGCAGATTATTTTTGTGTTGTGTTTCTGTATTTACAGAAAGGTGTAAATGAATTGGAAACAGTTCAGAGAAGGTTTACTGGACCAATACCAGGAACGGGCGGGTGGTGTTATGAGGAAAGGTTGGAGAAGTTGGGTTTAGAAGACTGGAGTTTAGAAGAGTAAGAGGCAATTTGATCAACACCTTTAAGATCCTGAGGGGTTTTGACAAGGTGGATGTGGAGAGGATGTTTCCTCTTATTGGAGAATCTAGAACCAGGGGTCACGGTTTAAAAATAAGGGGTCGCCCATTTAAAATAGACATGAGGAGATATTTTTTCTCTGAGGGTGGAGAATCTCTGGAACTTTCTTCCTGAAAGGGCAGTGGAAGCAGAGTCTTTGGATAATTTTAAGGCAGCGGTGGGTTGATTCATGATAAGCAATGGGCTTAAAGCTTATCGGGTTTGGGCAGGATGCAGATTTGAGGTTGCTATCAGATCAGCCATGATTGTATTAACTGGCGGAGCAGGCTCGAGGGGCTAAATGGCCTTCTCCAGCTCCATATTTGTATGCCCCTTGCCCGCTGCCTGTAGTTTGACTCTCACTGCAGTGAGGTCAGAGTTCCCAGCCTCGATTCCTCAGGGTAACTCGGATAACACTGATAATATATCTCCCCCTTTCTCACTGGGCATTAGACACCTGACCCTGAGCAAGTCCGGCTTGTTACCAGGCTGAAAGGGAGCAAATGCTCCAACCTCTGCCGCCCCCTAATCCAGCACCGAAACCTATGTTTGAGGCGGTTATATTTTTATGATGTCGCTGATCATGAAATGTGTGTGTTTTGTCAATTCAGCTGGAGAGCTACCTAGTCACCAACAAAACCAACCTGGATGTCCTGACCCTCGTTGATTACTGCTGGCAGATTTCCAAAGCTCTGGCCTATCTCGAGGGACTGAAGGTTGTACATCGGTAAGTCAAACATTAATAACTGTCAGATAACCAGGATAACTGCTCACTGACTCAACAGGGAGGTGTGTGAAGAGCTTCAACCACTTTTAGAAAGGTTGGAATTGCTAAGTTATTGAGATCTGATAAAGAGTCAGATTGGACTCGAAATGTTAACTCTTGTTTCTTCACAGACGCTGCCTGACCTGCTGAGGTTTTCCAGCGTTTTCTGTTTTTATTTCAGACTTTCAACATCTGCAGTATTTTGTTTTTTAAATATATTGGATCGCAACTAAATTGTTCTTGTAGAGATTTGGAGGGGCTCCATGGGCTGAACAGCCTCTGCTCTGGAACCAATCGATGATTAGTCTAAAATCACAAGCTAAGTCCTTCAGGGAACAGGATACATCACGACAAAAGATAGATTGTCCGAGTTGTGTATGAGAAGCGTTGCCATGGGAACAGAGTTGAATTTCTCACTGAATCAGCTGATGGCAAAGAGTGATTCTGAAATGAGATTGAAAATCTGGAACTCCCTTTCTCCCAGAAGCCTCGGGATGCCGGGGGGTCAAAATATTTTTCACAACTGCGATTGATATGTTTGGTTAGAGATTTGGAACTCAATGTCACAATGGTTTCAGAAAGATCAGATATGATGGAATTGAATATTAGAATAGGTGTGAGGGACTGAAGATAAAAACCTCCTCTCATTCCTCGGCAAGGCAGCGGAACAGCCAAGGTTCATCACAATCCATTAAGCCCATACTTGGAATACTGTGTACAGTTCTGTTCATCCTATTATAGAAAGGATATTATTAAACTAGAAAGAGTGCAGAAAAGATTTACTAGGATGCTACCGGGACTTGATGGTTTGAGTTATAAGGAGAGGCTGGATAGACTGGGAGTTTTTTCTCTGGAGCGTAGGAGGCTGAGGGGTGATCTTATAGAGGTCTATAAAATAATGAGGGGCACAGATCAGCTAGATAGTCAATATCTTTCCCCAAAGGTAGGGGAGTCTAAAACTAGAGGACATAGGTTTAAAGTGAGAGGGGAGAGATATAAAAGTGCCCAGAGGGGCAATTTTTTCACACAGAGGGTGGTGAGTGTCTGGAACGAGCTGCCAGAGGTAGTAGTAGAGGCGGGTACAATTTTGTCTTTTAAAAAGCATTTAGACAGTTACATAGGTAAGATGGGTACAGAGGGATATGGGCCAAAGCAGGCAATTGGGACTACCTTAGTGGTAAAAACTGGGCAGCATGGACAAGTTGGGCTGAAGGGCCTGTTTCCATGCTGTAAACCTCGATGACTCTCTGACTCTTATTAGATTCCACAGCCATTTCCTATTCCCAGCATGCTCTAGGTTCCAGCTGGTCAGAGTGGGATTTGAACTCCTGTAGTGTGCGCCTGCGTGATTTAAATAAACTAGCAAAGATTAATGTGGATCATTTGTCTGGAAGAGTCAAGGGAGAAGAACTAAAGGTACTGGATAGCGAGTTGAGGAACAGGGAGAGAGTGCACTTAAACATGTGGTTGCAGGGATGGTGCAGGAGGGAGGGTTTCAGATACGTGGATAATTGGAACACGTTCTGGGGAAGGTGGGACCTCTACAAACAGGACGGGGTGCACCTGAACCAGAGGGGCACCAATATCCTCGGAGGGAAATTTGCTACGGCTCTTCAGGGGGATTTAAACTAATTTGTCAGGGGAGTGGGAAAAGGAGTTGTAGTCCGGAAGTCAGTGTTGAGGGTGGTGAGGTATTGGGGAAGGTATCAAGGTCAAGGGTGGGTACCGGTAGACAGGAAGATGGGTTGAAGTGTGTCTACTTCAATGCAAGGAGCATCCGGAACAAGGTGGATGAACTTGGGGCGTGGATTGCTACTTGGGACTACGATGTTGTGGCCATTACGGAGACGTGGGTAGAACAAGGACAGGAATGGTTGTTGGACGTTCCGGGGTATAGATGTTTCAGTAAGTGTAGGGAAGCTGGTAAAAGAGGTGGAGGAGTAGCATTGTTAATCAAGGATAGTTTAACGGCTGCGGAAAAGCACTTTGAGGGGGATATGCACACTGAGGTAATATGGGCTGCAGTTAGAAACAGGAAAGGAGCGGTCACGTTGCTAGGAGTTTACTATAGGCCCCCAAATAGTAATAGAGATGTGGAGGAAGAAATTGCTAAGCAGATTATGGATACGTGTGGGGGTCACAGGGTAGTTGTCATGGGGGACTTTAACTTTCCAAATATTGATTGGAACCTTTGTAGGTCGAATAGTTTGGATGGGGCACTTTTTGTGCAGTGTGTGCAGGAGGGTTTCCTGACACAATATGTGGATAGGCCGACAAGGGGTGAGGCCACATTGGATTTGGTACTGGGAAATGAACCGGGCCAAGTGTTAGATTTGGTTGTGGGAGAGAACTTTGGAGATAGTGACCACAATTCGGTGTCTTTTGTTATTGCAATGGAGAGGGATAGGGCCGGACGGCAGGGCAAGGCTTACAATTGGGGGAGAGGTAATTATGATGCGATTAGGCAAGAATTAGGGGGCATAAGATGGGAACAGAAACTGTCAGGGAAAGGCACTGATGAAAAGTGGAACTTTTTCAAGGAACAAATACTGGGTGTCCTTGATAGGTATGTCCCTGTCAGGCAGGGAGGAAATGGCCGAGTGAGGGAACCGTGGTTCACAAAAGAGGTGGAATGTCTTGTGAAAAGGAAGAGGGAAGCTTATGTAGGGATGAGGAAACAAGGTTCAGATGGCTCGATTGAGGGTTACAAGTTAGCAAGGAATGAGCTGAAAAAGGGGCTGAGGAGAGCTAGGAGGGGACATGAGAAGTCCTTGGCGGGTCGGATCAAGGAAAACCCCAAGGCTTTTTACTCTTATGTGAGGAATAAAAGAATGACCAGGGTGAGGTTAGGGCCGGTCAAGGACAGTGGTGGGAACTTGTGTATGGAATCAGTAGAGATAGGCGAGGTGATGAATGAATACTTTTCTTCAGTGTTCACCAAGGAGAGGGGCCATGTTTTTCAGGAAGAGAAGGTGTTACAGGCTAATAGGCTGGAGGAAATAGATGTTCGGAGGGAGGATGTATTGGCAGTTTTGAATAAACTGAAGGTCGATAAGTCCCCTGGGCCTGATGAAATGTATCCTAGGATTCTTTGGGAGGCGAGGGATGAGATTGCAGAGCCTTTGGCTTTGATCTTTGGGTCCTCGCTGTCCACGGGGATGGTGCCAGAGGACTGGAGAGTGGCGAATGTTGTTCCTCTGTTTAAGAAAGGGAATAGAAATGACCCTGGTAATTATAGACCGGTTAGTCTGACTTCGGTGGTTGGTAAATTGATGGAAAAGGTCCTTAGGGATGGGATTTACGACCATTTAGAAAGATGCGGATTAATCCGGGATAGTCAGCACGGATTTGTGAAGGGCAAATCGTGCCTCACAAATTTGATAGAATTTTTTGAGGAGGTAACTAGGTGTGTTGATGAAGGTAGGGCGGTTGATGTCATATACATGGATTTTAGTAAGGCGTTTGATAAGGTCCCCCATGGTCGGCTTATGATGAAAGTAAGGAGGTGTGGGATAGAGGGAAAGTTGGCCGATTGGATAGGTAACTGGCTATCTGATCGAAGACAGAGGGTGGTGGTGGATGGAAAACTTTCGGACTGGAGGCAGGTTGCTAGCGGAGTGCCGCAGGGATCGGTGCTTGGTCCTCTGCTCTTTGTGATTTTTATTAATGACTTGGAGGAGGGGGCTGAAGGGTGGATCAGTAAATTTGCTGATGACACCAAGATTGGTGGAGTAGTGGATGAGGTGGAGGGCTGTTGTAGGCTGCAAAGAGACATAGATAGGATGCAAAGCTGGGCTGAAAAATGGCAAATGGAGTTTAACCCTGATAAATGTGAGGTGATTCATTTTGGTAGGACTAATTTAAATGTGGATTACAGGGTCAAAGGTAGGGTTCTGAAGACTGTGGAGGAACAGAGAGATCTTGGGGTCCATATCCACAGATCTCTAAAGGTTGCCACTCAAGTGGATAGAGCTGTGAAGAAGGCATATAGTGTGTTAGCTTTTATTAACAGGGGGTTGGAGTTTAAGAGCCGTGGGGTTATGCTGCAACTGTACAGGACCTTGGTGAGACCGCATTTGGAATATTGCGTGCAGTTCTGGTCACCTCACTATAAGAAGGATGTGGAAGCGCTGGAAAGAGTGCAGAGGAGATTTACCAGGATGCTGCCTGGTTTGGAGTGTCGGTCTTATGAGGAAAGGTTGAGGGAGCTGGGGCTGTTCTCTCTGGAGCGGAGGAGATTGAGGGGAGACTTAATAGAGGTCTATAAAATGATGAAGGGGATAGATCGAGTGAACGTTCAAAGACTATTTCCTCGGGTGGATGGAGCTATTACAAGGGGGCATAACTATAGGGTTCATGGTGGGAGATATAGGAAGGATATCAGAGGTAGGTTCTTCACGCAGAGAGTGGTTGGGGTGTGGAATGGACTGCCTGCAGTGATAGTGGAGTCAGACACTTTAGGAACATTTAAGCGGTTATTGGATAGGCACATGGAGCACACCAGGATGGTAGGGAGTGGGATAGCTTGATCTTGGTTTCAGATGAAGGTCGGCACAACATCGTGGGCCGAAGGGCCTGTTCTGTGCTGTAATGTTCTATGTTCTATGGATGCATGCATTTGTAAAGAAACTTTCCTGACCAAGTGGTTTATAAGTAAATAGCCTTGGTTTAAAAATTTGCATTAGGTGATACATATGTATCAGTTTTCAGCTGTTGAATTTCAAGGGAACTAAGAGGCTTTTACGGTTTGCAAAGGTTTCAGAAATAAATAAGAGAAGTTTATTCATATTTTTGACCCATAGAGAAAACATGAAAGATTTCTATATTTTAGGCAAGTTAAGTTCAGATGAATGCTGCGAACTATAAAGAGCTCAAAGAAAGAAAAAGGTATTGAAGGGTTCCTGTGTTGAGCTTGGGGTTGGCTGTGTGGGGAAGACATACTGGAAATAACTCTGGGCTGGGAGAAGGTGTTGTTTGAACCTAGTCCAGTCAGAAGTTGAGACTGAAAAAAAGTCTTGTGTCTGAAGTGTTGGACTTCTCCAGCAGAGTGGAAACAAGAGTGAGAGCTTGTGTGGTAATACTTGTTGAAGCGACAGCAACTTTGTGCTGGGGGAATTATTACTGGATTTTATAGTTAAACATCTATAAGGGATTGTTGCCTGGAAGGTGGTTACTTACAGGTCTGACCAAGCAGGGATTCTTTTGGGGTAATGTTTGTAAGACTAATTGTAACTGTGTAACTGTAATCCTGGGGGGATTTTCTCCTCACACTCCCCCTGGTTTTTGGCAGGTGGGAATGGCGATGGTGGTGTAGAATCTAGTGGGAGCCCCAACACGACATTTATATCACTGGAATTTCCTGTTGAGTTTATCTCCACCCTCACCAATGACATAAATGGGGTTCCCGCCATCAAATGTCAGGAACCCCCATCAGTGAACATTAACGTATATTGGACAGGCCTCCCCACTGTGCCATCCTCTATGTAGGGAACCCCCTCCCTCCCACCAGTGTGACATCGCATCAGCGGGGTTTTGTAAAATGGGGAAACTGGTGAAGAGAAGCCGCTGGGGGCACACGGGGAAATACAGTCCCAAGGAGGGGGGGGGGAGAGGTCCATGCCCAGGCACTGCTCCCTGGCACTGCCCCTTAGCCTGGACACTGCCTTCGTTGGGTAGGTTTGGGGTGAGGGGTGCTCTGTATCTGTGGGTGGAGGGGGGCTTCCATTTTTATTGTTTGTTTTTTCTCATTCAGAGCCCGCCCAACCAGCATGACCCACCTCTGAGCTATTTTTTAATCAAAATGTTTAAAAATATAGTGGGAATACCCAACAAGGCAGCTTCAGTGCTGCCCCCTTGCTATTTCCACCCGAAACAACACCAAGAAAAAAGTTGAAAAATTCCTTTCCTTTTTTCTTGTTAATGAACCTTTTTTCTTTTAAAATCCCAGAAGTGTTATTGGGTTATTTGCGGCTGAAATGAATACATTTCCTCCTTATTTTCAGAATACAGAATAAAGGGCTATGGTCCTTAAGCCAGGTTTCCCTCTGGGATCTGGTTTCTCTGAAATTATCATCCGCTGCGGGCATAACACTTTTTAATATCATCACTGAGATTTACTGATAATTATTCAGGAAATTGCTGATTACACAAATACTTCCTGTATTTAAACATCAGCTACTCAATGTCTCATTGCATCTGCAAATGGTTCAGTCAATCGAAGAAATGTTTTTATGATCAGAGTTTGGTGAAGTAATAATTGTCTCTCTATTAACACATATCCTGCTCTCTGACTCTTTCTCCATTCCTCTCATTCTTTCTTTCAATCTCTCTCTCTGTCCATCTCCCTCTCTGTGGCCATCTCTGCCTCATCTTGTCTTCATTCCAGGGACATCGCAGTGAGGAATGTTCTTGTTGCTTCTCATAACTGTGTGAAGCTGGGTGATTTTGGTCTCTCTCGTTATATTGAAGAGGATAATTATTACAAAGGTAGGAGACAGCTTTGAATCATCCAATTCTTGCCCCCTCATTACACCGTGCTGCTACGAATGGTATGGGGATCTGTGGTTTGTAATGATGCAAACACCCACATTGCGATTTTAAACGGCAGCTCCCTCGCTGGTCTCGGAGCGAGCAGCTTGTCAGTTCAAATCCCACCCGAGAGGAATGCAGCATAGTCCAGGCTGATGCCCCAGTGCGGGACCGAGGAAATGCTGCTCATTCTATTGGTTGTGAAGCCAAATTTGCCCCTTGAGAGGAGTGTCCACAGTCACATGGAACTACTTGAATGAGTGAGTGAGTTTCCCCAGTGTCCCTCAAACAGCATCTCGAAAACAGCTTGTCTGCTGTTTATGGGGAAATGGTGGCGTGGTGATATTTTCACAGGATGAGTAATCCAGAGACCCAGGGTAATGCTCTGGCAACCAGGGTTCGAATCCCACCACGGCCGATGGTAGAATTTAAACACAATGAATATAAATCTGGAATAAAAAATCCAATGATAACCATAAAACCCATGCCGTTTAGGGAAGGAAATATGTGATTCCAGATCAACAGCAACGTACTTGGCTCTGAAGTGCTTCCAGAATGGCCCAGTGAGCCACTCAGGAAACCAGTAAAAAATAAACAGGACAGAGAACCTGACATCGACAGAACCAGAAACGACAACGGCAAACTCAACCTGGTCGAACCTGCAAAGTCCTCCTTACTAACACCTGGGGGCTAGTGCCAAAATTGGGAGAGCTGTCTCTCAGACTAGTCAAGCAACAGCCTGACATTGTCATCTCATGGAATCATATCTTACAGATAACACCTCAGACACGATGATTACATCCCTGGATATGTCCCGTCCCACCAGCAGGACAGACCCAGCAGAGATGGCAGCACAGTGGTATACGGTCGGGAGCGAGTTGCCCTGGGAGTCCTTAATATCAACTCTGAACCCCACAAAAGTAGCAGTGACCACTGCACAGTCCTTGTGGAGACAAGGTCCCACCATCATTGAGGATACTCTCCAGTCTGTTCTGTGGCACTGGATTTGTTCTTGGGCGGGATTTTCTGGTTTTGGGGCGAGCATAGCTGGAAAGTCCCACCCAAGATGTCAACCTGGTGAAGATACAGCAAGAAACACTTGCGATCCAAACAGCATAAGCAGCAAGTAATAGACAAAGCTAAACAATCCCATAACCAATGGATCAGATCTAAGCTGTATCTAACCCCGTGCTGTACCTGTCCTGGGAGTGTTTGATGGGGACAGTGTAGAGGGAGCTTTACTCTGCATCTGAACCTGTGCTGTAACAGTCCTGGGAGTGTTTGATGGGGGCAGTGTAGAGGGAGCTTTACTCTGTATCTAACTCCATGCTGCACCTGTCCTGGGAGTGTTTGATGGGGGACAGTGTAGAGGGAGCTTTACTCTGCATCTGAACCTGTGCTGTACCTGTCCTGGGAGTTGTTTGATGGGGACAGTGTAGAGGGAGCTTTACTCTGTATCTAACCCCGTGCTGTACCTGTCCTGGGAGTGTTTGATGGGGACAGTGTAGAGGGAGCTTTACTCTGTATCTAACTCCATGCTGCATCTGTCCTGGGAGTGTTTGATGGGGGCAGTGTAGAGGGAGCTTTACTCTGTATCTAACCCCGTGCTGTACCTGTCCTGGGAGTGTTTGATGGGGGACAGTGTAGAGGGCGCTTTACTCTGTATCTAACCCCGTGCTGTACCTGTCCTGGGAGTGTTTGATGGGGGACAGTGTAGAGGGCGCTTTACTCTGTATCTAACCCCGTGCTGTACCTGTCCTGGGAGTGTTTGATGGGGGACAGTGTAGAGGGCGCTTTACTCTGTATCTAACCCCGTGCTGTACCTGTCCTGGGAGTGTTTGATGGGGGACAGTGTAGAGGGAGCTTTACTGTGTATCTAACCCCGTGCTGTACCTGTCCTGGGAGTGTTTGATGGGGGACAGTGTAGAGGGCGCTTTACTCTGTATCTAACCCCGTGCTGTACCTGTCCTGGGAGTGTTTGATGGGGGACAGTGTAGAGGGCGCTTTACTCTGTATCTAACCCCGTGCTGTACCTGTCCTGGGAGTGTTTGATGGGGAGACAGTGTAGAGGGAGCTTTACTCTGTATCTAAACCCGTGCTGTACCTGTCCTGGGAGTGTTTGATGGGGACAGTGTAGAGGGAGCTTTACTCTGTATCTAACCCTGTGCTGTACCTGTCCTGGGAGTGTTTGATGGGGACAGTGTAAAGGAAGCTTTACTCTGTATCTAACCCCGTGCTGTACCTGTCCTGGGAGTGTTTGATGAGGTGCAACTGGTGAGAAAAATATTTTCTGCATCATTGCTGACACATCATCTACATGTTGACAGATATTTGTGAAAAACCTCAATATACCGGTGCCTGATTTCAGTGTTTAATGTTGTGGGGAGAGTGAGTGTGATTGATCCAGACATCCTGAGCTCCTGTGCTTTGTTCACAGCGTCAGTCACCAGAATGCCCATTAAGTGGATGGCTCCAGAATCCATCAATTTCAGACGCTTTACCTCCTCGAGTGACGTGTGGATGTTTGGTAAGTGATTGAGAGTCAGAATGTGTAAAAGGTGCAGCAAGGTGACAGCTTCCTCACAGGGGCGAGTGTACAGGCTACGCAGGAGCAGTCTTCCTTTGCAGAATAGTTACCTGCCCGAGCAGAGTCACCCAGCCAGTGGCCCTTCCCCGCTCGCTCCCTGTCACTCTGAAAGTGTATTTCCTTCAAGCGATCATCCAATTTCCATTTTGAATCCTTGCTTGTTTCCGCTTTCACCCCACCCTTGTGGGCAGCACATTCCAAACTGTCACCACTCAGAGTGTGGAAATGTTCTTGCTCACATTGTCCCTGCATCTCATGCCCAAAATCTGTGTCCCCAAATCCTTGGACAGTCAGCCAATAGGATCAGCTCTTCTTTACTTGCCTGTAGAAGTCTCACAACACCAGGTTAAAGTCCAACAGGTTTATCTGGAACCGCAAATCATGTGACTCACCTGATGAAGGAGCAGCGCTCCGAAAGCTCGTGATTCCAAATAAACCTGTTGGACTTTAACCTGTGTTGTGAGACTTCTTACTGTGCCCACCCCAGTCCAACGCCAGCATCTCCACCTCATGGTTACTTACCTTAGCCAATCCTGTCATAATCTTGTCCACCTCTATCAACTCTCCCTCAGTCTCCTTTACTCCAAGGGAAACAACCCCAGCTCCTCCAACCCAACCCTCAAACTAAAATTCCCTCTGATCTCCAGAACCATTCTGGTAAATCTCCCTCTCCACCCTCTCAAAAACCTCACATCCTTCTGAAAGTGAACTGGATGCAAAAGTCTGGCTGTGGCCTAATCAGAGCTTTAGAAAGGTTCAGCGTAACTCTCTGCTTCTGTATTCAGTGCCTGTGTTTCTAAAGGCCCACATCCACATGCTTTGCTAATTACTCTCAGAGTGTCCTAACAGGTTCACAGACTGATACCCATGGATGCCCAGCTCTCTCTATCCCTGCACAATCTTCAGAACTGTGCCAGCAAGTCTTTGTTGTCTCTCCCTATTCCTTCCGCTCAATGCATCATCTCACGTTTACCTGTATTAAATTCTAGCTGCCACTTGTCTGCCCATTTTGCCCATGTCTTGTTCCAAGTGATTTGTAACATCCTCATTATCAGCCACTCCACCAGGTTTGGAATTCTCGACAAATTCTGAAATTATACTCTGTATTGGAAGATCCAAGTCATTTATCTGTAGCGTAAGAAATGGTGCCCCAGCACTGACCCTTGGGCAACACCTCTGTCCCCCATCCTCCTGTCTGAAAAATCAGCATCTACCCTAACTCACTGCTTTCTATCCTTCAGCCAATATTTTATCCACTTTGACACTGACCCTCCTGTTCTGTAAATCTCAATGTTGTCACCAATCTTTTAACTGTCACCTTGTTAAACACTCCCTTCAAATCCATATAAACAGCATCCACCACATTCCCTTTATTAACCTTCTCTGTTCTTTCATCACAAATTCAATTCAAATAGTCAAACACAATCTACCTTTTACAAATCCGTGCTGCTTCCCTTAATTAACGCAAAGCTTAATTCACCCAAACCTCTCCAAATGCCTGTTGACTTTTTTCCTGATCCTTGACTCCAGAATCTTCCCCATTATTGAGATTAAGCCAATGGGCCGATGAAATTGTGAGTCAGCGTTAATGTTCTTGTCCTGAGATTCTTGTCTGTGGCCATGGGGCGTGCTGTGAGATGGATTATCTATTCACCATCACTGTGGGACAGCTACTGTGGAAGTTAAAATGCTCAGATTAAAAATTTCCTGCCTTCTCTGTAACAGCTAATGAGAATGTTAACAGTTGCAGACCTCCAAGGGAATCTGTCTGCTTTCAGACACTTGCATAGGCCCCATAACATTCAGCTTTTTGACCGTCACTGGAGGGTGAGCAAGACCAGATTTTTCCATAACAAATACCAAAGGCGAGATATGGGGATATGCAAATGAAGGATTAGCAGAAGTCAATTTTTAATTGAATGAGAAAGGGCGAAAAGCTGGGATTTAATTGGCAAATATGAAAGTCAATGAAGGATATGAAAAAGTGCTTGTTCCTGATTTTCTGTAATTGACTATAATTGCTTCACTGTTTTTCTGTAATGTCAGAACCACTCCAGTCATTTCGATGGCGAGGAGGGGGGGGTTCTCCTTGTGCACAAGTCATTAAAGGCCTCGCATTGGATGCCTGGTGTCAGGTGCTGTTTGTACAAGAGTCGAAGGTTGCTGGTACCCAGCATCTCTGACACTACTAATTATCATTGCTGGTCTACCCTATAGTCTGAGGGTAATCCCTCCAGCTCCTTGCTGACCCTTGCTTGTCACTCCCTCTCCAGGTGTTTGCATGTGGGAAATCCTCAGCTTTGGCAAGCAGCCATTCTTCTGGCTGGAGAACCGCGATGTGATTGGTGTGTTAGAGAGAGGAGACCGGCTGCCCAAGCCAGATTTCTGTCCACCAACGCTGTTCACCCTGATGACCCGCTGTTGGACGTATGAACCTCGGGAAAGGCCAAAGTTCACCGAAATCGTCTGTCAATTAAGGTGAGAAGATTGAAACCAAAACAGAGAGGGGTCTGAGCCCAAAACATCTGACAGAGGAAAGTAATCAAACACAGTGGACATCTACTTAGGAGAGCGGTTACTGAGTGACAGTGTGAGGGAGCTGGATTAACATCAGTACAGATACAGTCAGTAACACAGGGTGCTGGGGGAGAGGGGTTACTGAGTGACAGTGTGAGGGAGCTGGATTAACATCAGTAGAGACACAGTCAGTAACACAGGGCGCTGGGGGAGAGGGGTTACTGAGTGACAGTGTGAGGGAGCTGGATTAACATCAGTAGAGACACAGTCAGTAACACAGGGCGCTGGGGGAGAGGGGTTACTGAGTGACAGTGTGAGGGAGCTGGATTAACATCAGTACAGATACAGTCAGTAACACAGGGTGCTGGGGGAGAGGGGTTACTGAGTGACAGTGTGAGGGAGCTGGATTAACATCAGTACAGACACAGTCAGTAACACAGGGCGCTGGGGGAGAGGGGTTACTGAGTGACAGTGTGAGGGAGCTGGATTAACATCAGTACAGACACAGTCAGTAACACAGGGCGCTGGGGGAGAGGGGTTACTGAGTGACAGTGTGAGGGAGCTGGATTAACATCAGTAGAGATACAGTCAGCAACACAGGGCGCTGGGGGAGAGGGGTTACTGAGTGACAGTGTGAGGGAGCTGGATTAACATCAGTACAGATACAGTCAGTAACACAGGGCGCTGGGGGAGAGGGGTTACTGAGTGACAGTGTGAGGGAGCTGGATTAACATCAGTACAGATACAGTCAGTAACACAGGGCGCTGGGGGAGAGGGGTTACTGAGTGACAGTGTGAGGGAGCTGGATTAACATCAGTACAGATACAGTCAGTAACACAGGGTGCTGGGGCTCCTATATAACGATACTGTGCTCTCTGTAAATGCGCACTGGTCAGCGGGTGTGTGCTGTGACTGGAAGAACAATGTACATTACAGCACAGGAACAGGCCCTTCGGCCCTCCAAGTCTGCACCGACCATGCTACCCGACTTAACTAAAACCCCCTACCCTTCCGGGGACCATATCCCTCTATTCCCATCTCATTCATGTATTTGTCAAGACCCCCCTTAAAAGTCACTACCGTATCTGCTTCCACTCCCTCCCTCGGTAACGAGTTCCAGGCACCCACCACCCTCTGTGTAAAAAATCTGCCTCGTACATCTCCTTTCAACTTGCCCCTCGCACCTTAAACCTGTGCTTTTTCTCCTCTGGATCTCTGTTGTTTCAGTGATATTCACCAGGTGGAAGTGGAACAGCAGAAGGAGCAGAGATACTGGACCCAGCGTCGCTTCACATCCCGGACCCTGGATCACCAAATCATCGTCAACGAGGCTCCACCGAAGGTAGTGCAGCAGTTATTAACAAATGAGAAAGAGTGAGATTGTCGTTAATATTAACTAATCTCCCATAACCTCAGCAGCTTTCGCTGTGCGAGCGCCGAACCTTCGATAAATAAAATCAAATCACTGCGGATGCTGGAAATCTGAAATAAAAACAGAAAGTGCTGGAAAATCTCAGCAGGTCTGGCAGTGTCTGTGGAGAGAGAAACAGGGTTAATGTCTCGAGTCTGTGTGACTCTTCTACAGAATGTCCAACTCCTCCCAGTCATGGCCTCATCTGTGGTTATGTGGATTGAACAGTTCATTTATTTTTAAATCAGTGACAGGATGTGGGCGTCGCTGGCTGGCCAACATTTATTGCCCATCCCTAGCTTCCCTTGAGAACAAAGAACAGTACAGCACAGGAAACAGGCCCTTCGGCCCTCCAAGCCTGTGCCGCTCCTTGGTCCAACTAGACCAATCGTTTGTATAACTAGACCAATCGTTTGTATAACTAGACCAATCGTTTGTAGGTGGTGGTGAGCTGCCTTCTTGAATCGCTGCAGTCCCTGACATGTAGGTGCATCCGCAGTGCTGTTAGGGAGGGGATCCCAGGATTTTGACGCAGTGACAGTGAAGGAACGGCGATACATTTATTTACAATCAGCCCTTCCTCTTGCTCTCTGAAACCTGTAGGTTTTGCCTCACGTTGTCTCTCCAGGAAGACAGTGGAATCATCGTTAATACAAAATAGAGAGATTTATTTCAGAAAGTCATATTTTGGCTCCAGTATCTGAGTAATTTGGTGTGTGCTTGAGTGTACATAGAAACATAGAAACATAGAAGATAGGAGCAGGAGGAGGCCATTCGACCCTTCGAGCCTGCTCCCCCATTCAATATGATCTCGGCTGATCGTCCAACTCAATAGCCTAATCCAGCTTTCTCCCCATAAGCTTTGATCCCATTCGCCACATTTGTGCCATGGGGAGAGGAACAGGTCAGTTTGTCCCCTTGGTTTTCAAGCTCTGTAATGTTGGGGTTTTCTCACCTTTATTCGGGGCTGCTGTAGACTCATTATTAACGATTGGCTGTGATTAATCAACAACTCCATTCTCACTGTGCCACACCACAACCTGGAAGATGAGATGTTGTTCCTCCAGTTTGTGCTGAGCTTCACTGGAACATTGCAGCAAGGACAGACCTGTGGGCACGGGGGGGGGCGGGGAGCAGGATTGTGTGCTAACACATTAGGTGTGTTTTCTTTGAGAAATGTCAGTGTTCTATGTTCCAATATTCAGTTCCTCGCTGTTGTGGAGACTCCCAACTCCATTGAAATGGACATCGCCAATATCCTGCAATCTCCAGCTCCTTGGACATGGGGAAATTGTCTGAAAACGCTTTTCCGAAAGCACCACCCGGGAAGAATGAGACACTGAAATCATAGAAATCATAGAAACCCTACAGTGCAGAAGGAGGCCATTCGGCCCATCGAGTCTGCACCGACCACAATCCCACCCAGGCCCTATCCCCATATATTTACCCGCTAATCCCTCTAACCTACACATCCCAGGACTCTAAGGGGCAATTTTTAACCTGGCCAATCAACCTAACCCGCACATCTTTGGACTGTGGGAGGAAACCAGAGCACCCGGAGTAAACCCACGCAGACACGAGGAGAATGTGCAAACTCCACACAGACAGTGACCTGAGCCGGGAATCGAACCCGGGACCCTGGAGCTGTGAAGCAGCAGTGCTAACCACTGTGCTACCGTGCCGCCCTGTAGCAAGGAAGCTGGGTATTGGAGGATAGGAATGGGCTGGGTGTTGGGAGGAAACCTCTTCTGCTCCTGGTGTCACAAGCAATTTCTTTCCACATCCAAACGTATCTTCTTTGTGATGTTTGGTTCGAAGGTTGGAATTGCCCAACTGCTCACTGATCCATGAGTAAAGGTTCTGACAGCTGTGTGCTGGTTGTGGTAAGGGGCTGAGCACCTATCCCAGACCAGGACTGAAACTGCATTTCAACTGCCCTGCATGGCCTGAGAAACGGGGTACATTCCACTGACTGGTTACAGCCCCGAAGGAGGTCATTCAGCCCAGCGTGACTGCTCGCTGCTGTTTACTGGATAGACACTGACACGACCTCCCTCCTCCATTTCCATGCCACAGCCTGGTGCCTACCTCTCTCTGCCTAAGAGGGAATTGGCCACCGTGGGCTTCCATTGGATTGGTTAATGACCGTACGTGGCATAGTACTGAGGTGGTTTGCTGTTACCTCCTACGGTGATGAACCAGGAAACTCTCCCACTCTTATCTCCTGCCGTCAGGTATTTGGAAGGATTTACAGGCTGATAATCAGCCTGTTTGGCCGCGTTACGACCACCTTCCTCGGCCATCAAATCCTGGAGTGGAACCTGAACCCAGAGCTTCTGGCCCAGAGGTACCACTGCGCCACAAAACCCGCTGTCTACCCCTCACCAAATTCATTTAAGTCTTCCCAACACTGCAAGGGTCATTTGATTCTGACTCTGCAACCTTGATGTATTATCAACCTCACTGATATTCAACACTAAATGTGTGTGCCACACCCTCAGGCGATCCTCACACTGTTCGTCTGTCCCTCTCCGTCCATCTGTGCCTCTCCATCCGTCTGTCCCTCTCTGTCTGTCTGTCTGTCTGCGACTCAGATCTAATTCCCCTGAACTGCGATGTCTCTACATGCTGCAATGTGCTACTCCAGATCTCCCAGTGCTCCGATGCATCCTGCAGCAATGCAGATCTCCCGGCTTTCCCATGCACCCTGCAGTAATGCAGATCTCCCAGTGCTCCCATGCACCCTGCAGTAATGCAGATCTCCCAGCGCTCCCATGCACCCTGCAGTAATGCAGATCTCCCAGTGCTCCCATGCACCCTGCAGTAATGCAGCCACAAGCACAGAAATCCTCAGTTCACTGTTGGTGGCATTTCCTGCAGATGTGGATTTTCAGGATACCCAGGGGGTAAAGTGTGCACACAACAGCTATCCCACTGTGTAGGATAACACTTATCATCAATGGTGCTTTTTTAACTTTAAGGCTGCTTAGTGAGCAATATGACACTAAGAACTAAACATAAACAGACAAAACACTGGTGTGTACTTTATCCATTGCGCTGTCTACAGGGAGGTTTCTGTCACATATCTGCCACTCTGTCTCCTGATAATCCCTGCCCAAAAATTCTAAGGTTATGGAGCTAACGGGGAAGGGATTTGGAAGGGTGGGGGGAAGATCAGGATGTTTGATGATCAGCCGTGATCAAAATGAATGGTGGAGCAGGCTCGAAGGGCCGAATGGCCTCCTCCTGCTTCTAGTTTCTATGTTTCTATAAGGCACAAAGGGCCAGAAAGAAGATCTCTCTCCTTTCTATTGGTTAGAATTAAATCACTAGCTGATCTGAAAGCACAGATAACAGCACCAATTCCCCACACTCACATTCTGTACCGTGTACAGTTCGGATCACCCTATTATAGAAAGGATATTATTAAACTAGAAAGAATGCAGAAAAGCTTTACTGGGATGCTACCGGGACTTGATGGTTTGAGTTATAAGGAGAGACTGGATAGACTGGGACTTTTTTCCCTGGAGTGTAGGAGGCTGAGGGGTGATCTTATAGAGGTCTATAAAAGAATGAGGGGCATAGATCAGCTAGATAGTCAATATCTTTTCCCAAAGGTAGGGGAGTCTAAAACTAAAGGGCATAGGTTTAAGGTGAAAGGGGAGAGATACAAAAGTGTCCAGAGGGATAATTTTTTCACACAGAGGATGGTGAGTGTCTGGAACAAGCTGCCAGAGGTAGTAGTAGAGGTGGGTACAGTGATGTCCTTTAAAAAGAATTTAGACAGTTACATGGATAAGATGGGTACAGAGGGATATGGACCAAATGTGGGCAATTGGGATTAGCTTAGTGGTAAACACTGGGCGGCATGGACAAGTTGGGCCGAAGGGCCTGTTTCCATGCTGTAAACCTCGATGACTCTATGACATTCACCTCTCTGAATCTCAGCCTGTTTGACTGTAGAAGCTGGAGCTGAAAGAAATGATAACACAGCTGACACGATTGAGCTAAGATCCAAGCTTGAATCCCTGGTGGGAATGATGCTATTGTGAGTGAGGAGATCTTTAACCCGATTGTCCATGTTGGATCGTCAAGGTGACAGTCCCAAATGATTAACTCTCAAGCGTGTGAAATGAAACTGGCATTCATTGTTCTTCATTGCAGCCTGCAAGGACCAGAGGGATTCCAACAAAGTCACCTCCACTCGCATTCCAGAATCTAAATCTTCAGTTCCAGGTATGTAACTGCTTCAATCCAGTTTGTTAGAATTCATTAACTGTCTGTGTGGAGTTTGCATGTTCTCCCCGTGTCTGCGTGGGTTTCCTCCAGTTTCCTCCCACACTCCAAAGATGTGCAGGTTAGGTGGATTGGCCAGGCTAAATTGCCCCTTAGTGTCAGGGGGACTAGCTAGGGTAAATATGTAGGATTATGGGGATAGGGCCTGGGTGGGATTGTTGTCAGTGCAGATTCGAGGGGCTGAATGGCCTCCTTCTACACTGTAGGGATTCTATGATGCTCTGATTCTAGTGTAGCCCAGTGAAGCTTCACATTACAGTGGAGCGCTAAGTGAGGTAGCTCTCCTTTGTATTTAAGGCTAATTAAACTGGTGGGATTTATTTTAAATTGGTTAATTCCATAAATTTAAAAAACAACCAGTCAGTTGCAGATTACCTCAGCTGAGATGGTTGTTCCAGGAATCAGTGAGTGAGTGAGTTAGTAAACGAGTGAGTGAGGGAGGGAGGTTTCAGATTATCCAGGGAAACAACACTCGCACAAACTGTTGGTGTTTGGGGGAAATGCATTAGACAGGGTCAGGGCGGGATAATGTCACACACAGGAAAAGTCGCCAGCTGTGGAATTGGAGCTGTCCACCCCCGGGATAGGATGGGAGTGAGGATGGAAAGGCAGAGGTTACTGAGTGCCAGCGGGCCAGGGTTCAAAGGGCACTGTTGTTAAAGAGAAGGAAAAATAGACCGTTACAATTAGGAAAGTGTGATTGGTTGTTTGAGAGCCCTTATTGCATATTTCAGGCTTGATCCTGATTCATGAGGAGATGGTATATCAACGTTAAATCAGGCAATGTTTGAGATTTATTAACCATTGGGGTAAGCAGCTCCTGAGAAACTCCACCTAATCTAACTTTAGTTTGAGATCAATGGACAGCCACTTTAGTGTTATACCCAATGTGAAATTCTCCAGGAATTTACAAACTGCAGTTCACAGCGTCACGAGAATTTGAATGTGTGCTTGTCGAGTTTTTGCTTTCAGATGACCCTGTCAGTGAAGTCGCAGTTACAGGAATTCCATTCACAGACCGGGTTAAAGTGTGAGCTCAGCGTTACAGGAAGCTGTGCTCCTTGCTGCTTTCACAAGTTGTGGATTGTTGCCTTGCCCTGTGCCATGTGCTTTGGCCACCGTGTGTCTTGTTGCTGATTGCTGTGTTTTCTGTATGTCTGTCTGCCCTGCCCAGATGCCGGAGTCTCTGTGTGCCAGCTCACCGCACATCCCCTGCTCTCCAAGTGAACAGGCAGCTGGCGACTCCGCCAACACCTCCTCTCAGAAACAGTTCCGACGCCTCAGTGTGCGGGTAAGGGCAGCTTGCTCCTGTAATCGTGCTTTGTACATCTGTCCTCCTCAGAGCTGAACCTTCAACTGATTGGAGGAGCTGACCTGTTAGAGAGCGAAAGGAAAGGATTTTTCACCTCAGGATATCCCACTGTGTTTACAGCCAATAGGTGATCAGCAAGATCCCACAATCAGCAATGTGATATTGATGAGATAATCGGTTTCAGTGTGGGATAAGTATTGGCCAAGACAGTGTGGACAACTCTCATGCCCTTCTTGGAATAGTACCATGGACCTTTTATATCCACTTGAGAGGGCAAAGAGGGCCTCATTTTACCATCCCTCTGGCACCTCTGGCAGTGCTGCACTCCCTCACTGTCACATTGTGAGTGTCAGCCGAGATTCTCTGCTCAAGTCTCTGGAGCCTCATACAGTGTTACTCTCACTGACAGCAGGATAGTTACTGCAATCAGTCTGAGTATTACCATGAGTAACATTTCCCCCGTTCCCAGTCCTGCCTCCTGCTGTTACTGGTCAGTGCTGCACTCTTCTGTTTGATTGGCTTGAAGTCAGTTACTGTCACTGAACGTCACCCTGATCCCGATGGAAATGGGAGATTGAAGAATGGAAACAGATTCTGATCGAGTTCCACATTTGGAATTGAAAGCTGGGTTCTGCTGATGTTGATCTGATTTGAGCGTGAGGAGTTTGGAAGTGGGGCCTGGGGATTAACCCGGTTCAAACCACCAGCCCTGAGTTGTAGAAGATAACAAGATTGTCATCGTGTGGGCTTGGCCAACACTCGCTCTTCCGTCCAGTCACCAGCCAGCCTGGAAATGTCAAAGCTTCCCCACCGTACATTGGGAGGAGATTCACTCAGGAGGAACATTGAATCGAAGCTGCTGTAGAATCTTCACAGTGAGGAGATTACTGCAAGCTGCGAACCAGAGTGTGCCTCTTACTCCCTATACTCAGCACTCTCTGCATTGGGCAGTGCAGTCAATGTGGAACCGTTGGCACAATCCTGGCCGGGACTGCACAGTAATAAGAGCCTGTACCTGATCTCAGGGACTCAGCACACTCGGCATGCATTGTGCTCCTCACTTAGAGTTCAGAGTCCTTCTTGCAGGCAGGAGGAGGATATCTCTGTGCAGGAACAGCACCGAGCTCCACCGGTCCCCAGCGCGGAGGTACATCGGTCCCCAGCGCGGAGGTACATCGGTCCCCAGCGCGGAGGTACACCGGTCCCCAGCACGGAGATCCACCGGTCCCCAGCGCGGAGGTCCACCGGTCCCCAGCGCGGAGGTCCACCAGTCCCCAGTGCAGAGATCCACCGGTCCCCAGCACGGAGCTCCACCGGTCCCCAGCACGGAGCTCCAGTTTATGTTTATGTTTATCTATGTTTATGGGACAAAGCTGATTAATTTTCCGGATTTCCTAGGAATCTGATCTTATTGGTGAGATTAACAATAAAGAGGAGGTTCAGAAACTCAGGGAGATGGAGCAAGACAGACTCCAGGAGAGAATTCGACAGCAACAGCGGGAAATGTTGGAGGATAAAAAGTGGCTGGAGAAGGAGGAGAAACTTCTGGTAAGTTTTTCTAAATTCATTAACGGAGAAGCAATGTTACATTTGGTATTGTTTCACTACGAGGAGATTCCAGTTTATCGGATGTTATCAGTTTCCAAGGAGACATAGAACATAGAACATTACAGCGCAGTACAGGCCCTTCGGCCCTCGATGTTGCGCCGACCAGTGGAACCAATCTAAAGCCCCTCTAATCTACACTATTCCAATATCATCCATATGTTTATCCAATAACCACTTAAACGCTCTCAACGTTGACGAGTCCACTACTGCTGCAGGCAGGGCATTCCACGCCCTTACTACTCTCTGAGTAAAGAACCTACCTCTGACATCTGTCCTATATCTATCACCCCTCAATTTAAAGCTATGTCCCCTCGTGCTAACCAACACCATCCGAGGAAAAAGGCTCTCACTGTCCACCCTATCTAATCCTCTGATCATCTTGTATGCCTCTATGAAGTCACCTTTTAACCTTGTTCTCTCTAACGAAAACAACCTCAAGCCCCTCAGCCTTTCCTCATATGATTTTCCCACCATACCAAGGAGACGGACTAGTTCTGATGGGATTTGATGGAATCAGGTTTCAATTCTGGGTCTTCTTGTTAATGACTCTGATGTTCAGAGTTTTACAACCTTCGCTTGACTCAGGCTGTTAAGAGTTACATTAAATCACTGCGGCTGCAATGTTCTTTGGGAATTTGCTGATGTTCTTTGGGAATTTGCTGATGTCCTGTTATAAATCCATTGGACAGATACATTTCCAACATTTCCATGTTTATTCATTTCTGGGGATGTGGGTGTCGCCGGCTGGAGCTGTATTTATTGCCCATTCCACAATTGTTCTTGAGAAGGTGCTGGTGATCTGCCTTCCTGAACCCGCTGTGGTCCCTGACGTTCAGGTAGGTACATCCACTGTGCTGTTACAGTGGAAGTTCCTGGATTTTGACCCATCAACAGTGAAGGAACAACAATATATTTCCAAATCAGGATGATGAGTGACTAGTTTGGGGAGAGGGGAGGGGAGGAGGGGGGAATCTTGCAGCTGTTGGTATTGTCATGTATCTGCTGCCGTTGTCCTTTGAGATGATAGAGACCTTGGATTTGGAAGGTGCTATTGAAGAGACTTGTGAGTCCCCGCAGTGCATCTTGTAGATGGAACACACAGCTGCCATTGTGCATCAGTGGTGGAGGGAGTGAATGTTTATGGATGAGGTGCCCAACAAATGGGAGAGTTGAGAGATAAATGGGGCAAAGCTGCGATATGTATATGCATATATTTGTAATAAGGCCCTGTTGAAGTGAACGTATAAGGAAATTGGTTAAGTTTAGAAATTTGCATGAGAAGATAGAAAGGGACTTAGCTTTTTAGCTGTTACATTTCAGAGGAGAGTAAGGAACCTTTACAATGTTTCATAAATAAACAAGGGAAGGTTATTACATTTTATTTGAGCCAAAGGAGAGGCAATAGGAACATAGGAAAGAGTTTAATATTTTTGGAAAAGCTAAGTTGAAAGAAGAGTGAGGAGGATAGAATGGGAGATGAAAGGGATAAAGGATATTTAAGGAGAGATGTTGAGCTGTGTTGTGTTGGCTCTGTGGGGGAGATATCCTGGGGCCTGCTCAGAGAAACAACCATCCAGAAACCAGAATAAATAGTCATTGTTTCAGAAAGTTTCGGAATATTTCTCGGATTTCAATAACAGAGTGGCAGTGAGTGAGCAGTCGTGTTACTATAGCGACAGCAGTTTGGCCTTTGATAATATTATTGGAATCAGTTGTCTTTACCGCTTTAACCCATCTCATCCGGCAAAGCAGCGCCACAAAACCAGCTTTACCAATGGGATTCTTTATTGTTTCTTTGAGAATTTCTGTTGGTGGATTTGAGTAACGTGTCTACAGTTTCACTCTTTGCTTCATTCCCAAGGCTCCGAATGAAAAGGACAAGACACACAATGTAAGTTTTAATTCAATAAATGATTAATTTCCAAAATCTCATTCATTTTTACACTTTGTAATGGAGTGAGGTGGTGATGCATTGAGACTGACTCTATTATCTACGGTTGATGCTACAATGTGGACCATTCAGGGGAACCACACCAAGGGTGTTAACCCTTAAGCTGCTGGCAAGTCCATTCAATCTCCTGTCATTTTATTTATTGTCAAATCTACAGTTGTGATGAAGAATAATTATCAATGTTGCTTTAGTCAAGTTCCTCTGACAGCAGGAATGGATTTGTCTCTCTGTGTGTTTTGTCAGTTTCCTATATCGTTTATCTCCACTTGGAAAGACATCAGTTCCTGATCTGATATTCCTTTTCATTGGTTCCTGGGTTGTGAATAGCACTGACCAGTCAGTATTTTAATGCCCTTTTCCAGTTAGCCTGTGTGCATTAAGAGTGAACAAAATATCAGGGGACTGGAGTCACATGGAGATCACACACACCGGGCTGGCTGACACAATCCCTTCACTGATCAACGCGAGGGAAGCTGCTGATACTTTGTGATGATCCAGGAGATTTCAGCATCATTTTTTCCTGTTGCCAGTCACAAATGGCCGTTCCAGGAATTCCGTTTGTACCAATTAAAACCCAGTAACTGCCTGCAGTAAATTTAACAACAGCACAATGTCGAGGTGGTGATTGGTGCTTTTGGGGAAATTGGTGGATTTGATTGGTTGTTGCAACAGACTAGTGGCTTTGATGGATCCCATTTTACAGCGAATGGAATTTAACTGGCAGCCAATCAACTGCACACACATCAATGCACCGCAGTGTGATTGGCTAATGGCCAATGTTCCCGGAGAGTTTATAGGACAGCTGACCGGATTGTATTGGATTAATCTCCAAACAGATTTGCTGCTTGGTCAGATGGTTTGTTGAATGGTTGGGAAAGTGGGTTTGAGAGAGGAAGTTGTCTGATTGTCCTCTTTTAGGTCAAACCAAACCAAGTAAACAAACTCAGATTAAATCAGGACAAAGTAAAAGGGGCAGCTCCCCAAAAAGGAGGGGGAACAGCCCGAACAGAAATCAAAGTACAAAGGAAACTTAAAAACATCAAATTAAAATGTGATTATTAGGGTCGATAATGCACCCCAACCCCTGCGGTGCCCGTTGTCTGATTGTCAGTGAGGTTAAAGATTCACTGCTACCTGATAAATGAATGGCACGAAGGAAAATGTTTCATGGATTTAACTCAATAGCATTTAACAAAGGAATGGAGAATTTAAAATGTTCCTGATTTACTTCCTTTTCTTTTCCAGGATAATGATCAGGAAACTCCCTACAGTAAGTACCAGATCCATAAACGCAAATGGTTAATGTTGATCGTGGTAAACGTAGGAATGTAGAAAATAGGAGCAAGAGTAGGCCATTCAGCCCTTCAAACCTACTCCACCATTCATTTTGATCATGGCTGATCATCCAACTCAATATCCTGATCCCCCTTCCTGCCATATCTGTTGATCCATTTAGTCCCAAGAGTTATATCAAATTTCTTCTTGAAAACATGTAGGGCTGGATTTTTGTTCCTCTCTGCGGTGAGTTTTGCCATGGCGGGAGGCGGCAGCCACTCACTGGCGGCAGAATCTTATGGTTCCACCACTGTCAACGGGGTTTCCCATTGAACTCACCCCTTAAGAAACCCATAAGATTCCACCGGCATGAACAGCAGCAAGATTTCAATGACAATGTTTTGGCCTCAAATACATTCTGTGGTAGCGAATTCCATACATTCACCACCTTCTGGGTGAAGAAATTTCTCCTCACCTCAGTTCTAAAATGTTTTTCTCTTATCCTCAAACTCTGACCCCTGGTTCTGGACTCCCCCACCATCGGGAATATTCTTTCCTACATCTACCCTGTCTGGTCCTGTTAGAATTTTATTGGTTTCTATGAGATCCTCCCTCATTCATCTAAACTCCAGTGAATATAATCCTAACCAACTCAATCTTTCCTCGTACATCAGTCCCGCTATCCCAGTAATCAGTCTGGTAAATCTTCTCTGCACTCCCTCGAGAGCAAGAACATCCTTCCTCAGATAAGGAGACCAAAAGTGCACACAGTACTCCAGGTGTGGCCTCACCAAGGCCCTGTGTAATTGTACCATGATGTGGAGATGCTGGTCTTGGACTGGGGTAAATACAGTAAGAGTTTTAACAACACCAGGTTAAAGTCCAACAGGTTTATTTGGTAGCAAATACCATTAACTTTCGGAGCGCTGCTCCTTCGTCAGATGGAGTGGAAATCTGCTCTCAAACAGGGCACAGAGACACAAAATCAAGTTACAGAATACTGATTAGAATGCGAATCTCTACAGCCAACCAGGTCTTAAAGATACAGACAATGTGAGTGGAGGGAGCATTAAGCACAGGTTAAAGAGATGTGTATTGTCTCCAGACAGGACAGCCAGTGAGATTCTGCAAGTCCAGAAGGCAAGCTGCGGGGGTTACAGATAGTGTGACATAAACCCAACATCCCGGTTTAGGCCGTCCTCATGTGTGCGGAACTTGGCTATCAGTTTCTGCTCAGCGACTCTGCGCTGTCGTGTGTCGTGAAGGCCGCCTTGGAGAACGCTTACCTGAAGATCCAAGGCTGAATGCCCGTGCCCGTCACGGGCATTAAAACTCTTACTAATTGTACCATGACATCCCTGCTCCTGTGCTCGAAACCTCTCTATGAAGGCCAGCGTGCCATTTGCCTTTTTGTTGCTGCACCTGCATGCTTACGTTCAGCGACTGATGTACGAGGAAACCCAAGTCTCATTGCACATTCCCCTCTCTCAATTTATAGCCAATCAGATAATAACCTGCCTTCCTGTTTTTGCTACCAATTTTTCCATTGAATGTCAAGGTGATATGAATAGGCCGATTATTTCCGATTGGATAGGCCATTGCCTGGCATTTGTGTGCCATGAATCTGGCACTTATCAACCTAAGACTGAATGTGTCCAGGGGCAGGAGTTTCCAGCCCTTTTCACCAGCAGGATCTTCCAGTCCTGCCAGAGTCGACTGGGTTCTCCAATGGCAGGATGGGGGAGCCATAGAAAATGCCATAAACTTCAGCGGGACTGGAAAATCCCACTCCCAGTCAAAAGCCTCTATCACAGGGAGACAGTGGCATTGTGGTAATGTCACTGGACTAGTAATCCAGAGATCCAGAGTAATGCTCTGGGGACCTGGGTTCGAATCCCACCACGGCAGACGATAAAATTTAAATTCAGTAAATATCTGGAATTAAAAAGTCTAATGATGGCCATGAAACCTTTGTCGATTGTCGGAAAAAGTAATGTCCTCTAGGGACATTAGGGAAATCTTCCGTCCTTACCTGGTCTGACCTACATGTGACTCCAGAGCCACAGCAATGTGGGTGACTCTTAAATGCCCTCTGAAGTGGGGGACATTTAGAGGTGGGCAAGTAACACTAGCCAGCTAGAGACATCCACATCCCGGTGGATAATGGAAAATCCCGGCCCAGTTCATGCTGTACCTGGACACGAACTGCATCAGGAAATAGAACTGACCAGAACGAAAGCTGTATGCTTATGTTGCAATTGTATAGTGACACTGAGTGAACCACTCCACAACTGTCCGATCAATGAAATGATGCAAAACACATCGTCAGTCTGAATGTGGGGATCTTAGAGTGCGTTTGTAGTGAAGATAATTTTTAAATTGTTTTACTGTTTGAATTGGGCTTTGCAGCACAATGTCCTCTATCCCCGGGACTCAGTCTGAATCTATCCTACCATTGGATGATGCTCCATCGGTAGGGTTGCCAGGGTCTGGGTCAGGTTAGTTAATACACTGTTAGCCCATTCATTAAGAGGAATAACACTCACTGCCGCGTTCTGGTAAACCATGAGAGGTCAGACACACTCGTGCTGTTTGAGCAGTGGTGGGTACAAATCCAAACAGTGTCAGTGTGTGGGAGACTGGGGGATATTCAAGGCACTATGTAAATGCCAATTGTTGTTGTACTAAACGCAGTTTGCTTTGTCTTTTCTGGAGCCGAGTTCACAGCGCCACCTGAGAAACCTCCGAGGAAGAATCTTCCGGTGAGTTCTCGGAATGAGTTCCTCTAAATTCCATGAATCTGAGAATACTGTGCTGAGATTATGGAACTGGTTTGATGTGATAACTGAGATCAGTAGTTAATATCCTGTGTGTTGTACAGCGCTCCCACACTGGTTAATATCCTGTGTGTTGTACAGCGCTCTGACACTGGTTAATATCCTGTGTGTTGTACAGCGCTCCCACACTGGTTAATATCCTGTGTGTTGTACAGCGCTCCCACACTGGTTAATATCCTGTGTATTGTACAGCGCTCCCACACTGGTTAATATCCTGTGTATTGTACAGCGCTCCCACACTGGTTAATATCCTGTGTGTTGTACAGCGCTCCCACACTGGTTAATATCCTGTGTGTTGTACAGCGCTCCCACACTGGTTAATATCCTGTGTGTTGTACAGCGCTCCCACACTGGTTAATATCCTGTGTATTGTACAGCGCTCCCACACTGGTTAATATCCTGTGTATTGTACAGCGCTCCCACACTGGTTAATATCCTGTGTGTTGTACAGCGCTCCCACACTGGTTAATATCCTGTGTGTTGTACAGCGCTCCCACACTGGTTAATATCCTGTGTGTTGTACAGCGCTCCCACACTGGTTAATATCCTGTGTATTGTACAGCGCTCCCACACTGGTTAATATCCTGTGTGTTGTACAGCGCTCCCACACTGGTTAATATCCTGTGTGTTGTACAGCGCGCTGACACTGGTTAATATCCTGTGTATTGTACAGCGCTCCCACACTGGTTAATATCCTGTGTATTGTACAGCGCTCCCACACCAGGGGGTGGCAATCACGTTCTGTTTGCTGGGGTTCAAATCACCATTGACATTTTTAACCTTCCACCAGCTCCAAGCGAATGTGGAGCTTTGATGAAGATTGTGCAGATTCTCACAGCTACTGGGGCTAGGCTGTTAAAACCTTGCGAAATGATTTGAGTCTGTCCCCAACCTCTTCCCCCCGCCCCCCCGGCCCTCTGCCCCCCCGATTAGGATGTACCAACTGTGAAAGTAGTTTCCAGTCTGACGCACGTTCAGCAGGAAATGACACAGCAGAAAATGGGCCAGAAACAGTAAATCAGGGAAGTAAGAATACCCGCCCCAAACTATTCTGTTCTGGGCACGGAATTTAAATTCAATTAAAAATTCAAGAATTGAAAGTTGGTCTCAGGAATGACGATCATGAAATTATTGTCGATTGTCGGAGAAACTCTTCTGGTTCACGAAGGGAAGGAAATCTGCCGTCCTTACCCGGTCTGGCCTACATGTGATTCCAGAGCCACAGCAATGTGGTTGACTCTCAACTGCCCTCAGGCAACTAGGGATGGGCATTAACTGCTGGCCAGCCAACGTCGCCCAGCCCCTGAAAAATTCAACAGAAAAAATACAACTCGCCTCACAGTGGGCAGCACAGTGACACAGTGGTTAACACTGCTACCTCACAGTGCCAGGGACCCGGGGCAGCACAGTGACACAGTGGTTAACACTGCTACCTCACAGTGCCAGGGACCCGGGGTGGCACAGTGACACGATGGTTCACACTGCTATCTCACAGTGCCAGGGACCCGGGGCAGCACGGTGGCACAGTGGTTAACACTGCTACCTCACAGTGCCAGGGACCCGGGGCAGCACAGTGACACAGTGGTTAGCACTGCTATCTCACAGTGCCAGGGACCCGGGGCAGCACAGTGACACAGTGGTTAACACTGCTACCTCACAGTGCCAGGGACCCGGGGTGGCACAGTGACACGATGGTTCACACTGCTATCTCACAGTGCCAGGGACCCGGGGCAGCACAGTGACACAGTGGTTAACACTGCTACCTCACAGTGCCAGGGACCCGGGGTGGCACAGTGACACGATGGTTCACACTGCTATCTCACAGTGCCAGGGACCCGGGGCAGCACGGTGGCACAGTGGTTAACACTGCTACCTCAGTGTCAGGGACCCGGGGCGGCACGGTGACACAGTGGTCAGCACTGCTACCTCACAACGCCAGAGACCGGGGGTTGATGCCCGGCTTGGGTCACTGTATGTGCAGAGTCTGCAGTTTCTCCCCGTGTCTGCGTGGGTTTCCTCCAGATGCTCTGGTTTCCTCCCACAGTCTGAAAGATGTGCCGATTAGGTGCATTGGCCATGTTAAATTCTCCCTCAGTGTTCCCGAACAGGCGCTGGATTGTAGCGACCAGGGGATTTTCACAGTAACTTCATTGCAGTGTTAATGCAAGCCTACTTGTGACAGTAATAAACTAAAAGCCTCACCCTGACACCAAAGGAAATGCATGGCAATGCACAGTGCCCTGTCCTGAAAGGCTATTGGACCAGCTGAGCTCTCTTGATGGCATGTGTCCATTCCATCCAGCTGTGAACAATGTCCAATCTTGTCCAGTGTCATGGTGTCTCACTGACATATCTGGACAAAAGAATTTGCCTCATCCTCACATCCTGTAGTGATGTTCTCCCAGACCCTAAACCTACCATCAGTGTCCACATTGGAGAACACAGTAAGAAGTCTAACAACACCAGGTGAGTCGCCTGATGAAGGAGCAGCGCTCCGAAAGCTAGTGGCTCGTGTTACCAAATAAACCTGTTGGATTTTAACCTGGTGTTGTGAGACTTCTTACTGTGTCCACCCCAGTCCAATGCTGGCATCTCCACACACATTGGAGATGACAGGTCCAAAATTGTGAATTAAATATATCCGTGTGAGCTTCTGTCTCCTGAGGTTTCTCCTTTTCTCCATATTCAGCCGATACAAGCAGCTCCCACAGCAAACCTCGATCGCACTGATGACAAGGTCTACCCTCTTGTCATGGAACTGGTTAAAGCTGTGCTGCATCTGAAGAACCAAGTCTACCAAATTCCATCTGAGGAATATGTCAACCTGGTGAAGGTGAGGTCATTCAATCCCAGTGCCATTCGCAACCTCAGCACATCTCAAACTATCCCGACACTGAGGAGAGACAGCCACAAATAACAACCTGGTCATAGCCATCTGTCTTTATGATGTTGATGAGGGGTAAATATTGGCCAGGGCTCTGGTGAGAACTCCCCTGTTGCACTTTGATACAGTGTCGTGAGATCATCCACATCTAACTGAGGGGGCAGTCTGAGTTTTACTTTGACCTCTGCTCTGTGAGGCGGCACCTCCAATAACGCAGCACTGAGCTGTTGCCCTGGATTTTGTCCACAAACCTCAGAGTGAGCTTTGAACCTATAACCAACAACACACAGAGGGATCTGGGTGTGCAGGTCCACAGTTCCCTAAAAGTGGCAACACAGGTGGCCAAGGTGATTAAGAAGGAATATGGCATCAGCCGGGGCATTGAGAACAAGAGTTGGGAAATCATGTTGCAGCTATATAAAACCTTGGTTAGGCTGCATTTGGAGTATTGCGTGCAGTTCTGGTCACCACACTCCCAGAAGGATGTGGAAGCTTTGGAGAGAGTGCAAAGAAGCTTCACCAGGATGTTGCCTGGTCTCGAGGGTGTTGGCTATGAGGAGAGGTTGAATAAACTAGGATTGTTTTCACTGGAAAGACGGAGGCTGAGGGGAGACCTGATAGAGGTCTACAAAATTATGAGAGGCATAGACAGGGTGGATAGTCAGAGGCTTTTTCCCAGGGTGGAAGTGTCAATTACAAGGGGGCACGGGTTCAAGGTGAGAGGGGGAAAGTTTAAGGGAGATGTGAGGGGGAGGTTTTTCATGCAGAGAGTGGTGGGTGCCTGGAACGCGCTGCCAGAGGAGGTGGTGGAAGTAGGCACATTAGCAACATTTAAGAGGCATCTGGATGGGTCCATGAATAGGGAGGAAATAGAGGGATACGGACTAAGGGCTGAAGGTTTTTTTTAGTTTAGTGAGGGCATCATGATCGGGACAGGCTTGGAGGGCCGAAGAGCCTGTTCCTGTGCTGTACTGTTCTTTGTTCTGTTACTGAGTCATATTCAGCCATCACTGAATAAGGAATGTGGAGATTATTGGCTGATTGGATTTTGGATCAATCTTGAGGGATATGCTTCGGGTGAATAGTCCGGAATTCTCCACTCCCGATCTTCCCAGGCGAGTTTGGTTACAGAGAGGAAAATTTTCCCGTTGGCCCAAATTGTGTTTTACGTTGACAGGAAGTTTCATTGCATTTTTCCCTCCACAACACCCCCCACACCCCCTCCGCCCCCCCCCATCCCCCCGCCCTCCTCCCCCGCCCTCCTCCCCCGCCCTCCTCCCCCGCCATCCCCCCGCCCCCGCAGCCTTCCTGCCACCAGTGACATTATGAGAATCACGACATTCAACTTTGGAAACGCCATCAGAATACACTTAGAAATCTTAGAAACCCTATGGCACAGAAAGAGGCCATTCGGCCCATCGAGTCTGCACCGACCACAATCCCACCCAGATCCTACCCCCATATCCCTACATATTTTACCCACTAATCCCTCTAACCTATGCATCCCAGGTCACTAAGGGCAATTTTAGCATGGCCAATCAACCTAACCCGCACATTTTTGGACTGTGGGAGGAAACCGGAGCACCCGGAGGAAACCCACGCAGACACGAGGAGAATGTGCAAACTCCACACAGACAGTGACCCAAGCGGGAATCGAACCCAGGTCCCTGGAGCTGTGAAGCAGCAGTGCTAACCACTGTGCTACCGTGCCACCCAAATTTGAAGCTCATTACCCAGGTACGCAGGCCTCTGCGCCTGACCATCGCCCCACTTCGATTATCTTCGAATTATCTCACTTCGAGAGAGTCATGCTTGTGCGAGGGGTGAGAGGGTCATGCTTGGGCAGGGGGGGAGAGAGTCATGCTTGGGCAGGGGGGGGAGAGAGTCACGCTTGGGCGGGGTGGGGTGAGAGGGTCATGCTTGGACGGGGTGGGGTGAGAGGGTCATGCTTGGGCGGGGTGGTAGGGCAGTACCGGCATTGCCTCCTTCTCTGCAGCAGGATGGCTTAGAAATGGAGTCTAAGGAATGCTTAGACTCAGAGTCTAAGTTGCTGACGAGACAAGATCAATCAGAGCCCACCCCACCAGTGTGACGCCGTGGGACCCAACCACTCAGAGCCGCGATCGCCCCAAAACCAGAAAATCCCACCTGAGGTCAGCAGACCTTGCATCCCCCCCCCCCCCCCCCCCCCTGCTGCACACCCCCCCCCCCCCCGGCCCGCTACGAATCCTGTGGCAGGTAGGAAAGGAAAATTCCCCTCATGTTTTTGGCTGGAATTTTACCGCCCCGCCCACCACGGGAATCGGAGCGGCCGAGGCTCGGACAGTGGGAAGGTCCGTTGACCTCGGGCAGGATTTTACGGTTTCAGGGTGAACGAGGCTGTAACATGCCGTCTTCTTTCTCTATGTTCCTAACAATACTGCGGAGAAATCCATTAGTACACATCGCTTTTCACACCCACTGTCACAGACTGCATCTAAACAGGTACAATCCCACCCATCACATCCAGCTGGGAACGTCCAAGCTTCAGTGAGTTTGGGGGAAATGCAGGATGCAATAGTGTTGTAGTTTGAATGATTCCGAGACTAAAGCTATTAATCCGGTTCAAATCCCTTCCTGGCACTTTGAAATAAAACCAAAGTCTGGCATCAATAAAACTCACCCTGAAATGGCTACACTGCAAAAACCCAACTGCTTCCTGAATGTTCTTCACCCTGCCTGGCCTCGATGTGACTCCAGTTCCACACCACCACAAGACTGTTAGAGTTAGCATTTGTATCAGACTTGCTACAGGAGGATTTGGGATGGACAATAAAAGCTGTTCTGGTGAATCCCGAGAATGAGAATAATTTCACAAATGATTCATTCCGTGGCAATTTGCACATTGTGTTCCAATCAACCCCCGAGGCGCCAGGAATTAACTTTAACAAGTGTGGAGTCTGATTCCATCAGATTGTGAGTTTTTCTGGCTCGATGTTAAAAATATAATTTTCAATCAAACACAATTTTTTTCATTTTTCCTTTCGTTTTATTTGATAGCATATTCCTGTGAAATGCTTTCAGGGACGTTTTATGAACTTGGGAGTGTGAAATTAGGTTGATTGGCCATGCTAAATCGAACCTTGTGTCAGGGGGATTAATAGAACATAGAACATAGAACATTACAGCGCAGAACAGGCCCTTCGGCCCACGATGTTGCACCGACCAGTTAAAAAAAAAACTGTGACCCTCCAACCTAAACCAATTTCTTTTCGTCCATGAACCTATCTACGGATCTCTTAAACGCCCCCAAACTAGGCGCATTTACTACTGATGCTGGCAGGGCATTCCAATCCCTCACCACCCTCTGGGTAAAGAACCTACCCCTGACATCGGTTCTATAACTACCCCCCCTCAATTTAAAGCCATGCCCCCTCGTGCTGGATTTCTCCATCAGAGGAAAAAGGCTATCACTATCCACCCTATCTAAACCTCTAATCATCTTATATGTTTCAATAAGATCCCCTCTTAGCCGCCGCCTTTCCAGCGAAAACAATCCCAAATCCCTCAGCCTCTCCTCATAGGATCTCCCCTCCATACCAGGCAACATCCTGGTAAACCTCCTCTGCACCCTCTCCAAAGCCTCCACATCCTTCCTGTAATGTGGGGACCAGAACTGCACACAGTACTCCAAGTGCGGCCGCACCAGAGTTGTGTACAGTTGCAACATAACGCTACGACTCCTAAATTCAATCCCCCTACCAATAAACGCCAAGACACCATATGCCTTCTTAACAACCTTATCTACTTGATTCCCAACTTTCAGGGATCTATGCACACATACACCTAGATCCCTCTGCTCCTCCACACTATTCAAAGTCCTCCCGTTAGCCCTATACTCAACACATCTGTTATTCCTACCAAAGTGAATTACCTCACACTTCTCCGCATTAAACTCCATCCGCCACCTCTCGGCCCAACTTTGCAACCTGTCTAAGTCTTCCTGCAAACTACGACACCCTTCCTCACTGTCTACCACACCACCGACTTTGGTGTCATCAGCAAATTTGCTAATCCACCCAACTATACCCTCATCCAGATCATTAATAAATATTACAAACAGCAGTGGCCCCAAAACAGATCCCTGAGGTACACCACTTGTAACCGCACTCCATGATGAATATTTACTATCAACCACCACCCTCTGTTTCCTATCCGCTAGCCAATTCCTGATCCAATTTCCTAGATCACCCCCAATCCCATACATCTGCATTTTCTGCAGAAGCCTACCATGGTGAACCTTATCAAACGCCTTACTAAAATCCATATATACCACGTCCACTGCCTTGCCCCCATCCACCTCCTTGGTCACTTTCTCAAAAAACTCAATAAGGTTAGTAAGGCACGACCTACCTGCCACAAAACCATGCTGACTATCACCTATCAATTCATTACTCTCCAAATAACTATAAATCCTATCCCTTATAATTTTTTCCAACATCTTGCCGACAACAGAAGTGAGACTCACCGGTCTATAATTCCCGGGGAAGTCTCTGTTCCCCTTCTTAAACAATGGGACAACATTCGCTAACCTCCAATCTTCTGGTACTATACCAGAGGCCAACGACGACCTGAAGATCAGAGCCAGAGGCTCTGCAATCACTTCTCTTGCCTCCCAGAGAATCCTTGGATAAATCCCATCCGGACCAGGGGATTTATCTATTTTCAGACCCTCCAGAATATCCTGCACATCCTCCTTATCAACTGTAATACTGTCTATTCTACTCCCTTGCAACCCAGTGTCCTCCTCAGCTATATTCATGTCCCCTTGCGTGAACACCGAAGAGAAATATTGGTTCAATGCTTCACCAATCTCCTCCGGTTCCACACATAACTTCCCTCTGCCATCTATAACTGGCCCTAAACTTGCCCTAACCAACCTTCTGTTCTTGACATACCTATAGAACGCCTTAGGATTCTCTTTAACCCTATCCGCCAAAGTCTTCTCACGTCCCCTTTTAGCCCTTCTAAGCTCGCTCTTCAACTCCCTCTTAGCCAATCTAAAGCTTTCTAGTGCACTACCCGAGTGCTCACGTCTCATCCGAACATAAGCCTCCTTTTTCTTTTTAACCAACAAAGAAACTTTTTTGGTGCACCACGGTTCCCTAGCCCTACCAATTCCTCCTTGCCTGACAGGGACATACCTATCACAGACTCGCAGTAGCTGCTCCTTGAAAAAACTCCACATGTCGGACGTTCCCAGTCCCTGTAATCTCCTAGTCCAACCTATGTTTCCTAATTCTCTCCTAATAGCCTCATAATTACCCTTCCCCCAGCTAAAACCACTGGCCCGAGGTTCATGCCTATCCCTTTCCATCACTAAGGTGAACGTAACCGAATTGTGGTCACTATCACCAAAATGCACACCAACTTCCAAGTCTAGCACCTGGTCTGGCTCATTTCCCAGCACCAGATCCAATATAGCCTCACCTCTAGTTGGCCTGTCTACATACTGAGTCAAAAAACCTAGTGGGTAAATACGTGAGGTTACGGGAATCGGGCCTCGGTGAGAGTGTTGTCAGTGCAGACTCGATGGGCCGAATTGCCTCCTTCTGCACTGTAGGGATTCTATGATTCTAGAAGTTGCTATCACATTGGTCACATTATAGAAAACCTTGTTCCCTTATCTCACCAGTGTGGCAGGGGGGGGGGTTAATTTAGCACTTGCCACTGCCAGCTCCCAGCGTAGTCAGTATTTACTCTGTGATCTCCTCAAATTAGCTTCTGAACCGAAGCTTGCATTCTTTGTCGACTGTGGGTTAATCGACTGACTGACCTGATCTTAACTCTATGCTCAGGGATTTATAGACATCATAATCTCCTTCAGACAGGACCACAGTTTAGAATGGCCACATACCTTGTTACAGATGAGGCCATTGGCTCAAATAACCTGTGCTATTGCAGCTCCTTGCATATTTAGGAGTTTGACTGAAAAACCTTTGAGTGCTAAAATACTTAGACAATCTCCGCTGTCTTAGAAAGCAGCCCAGAGCTTCAGAGGCACTGGCCATAACCTTTCCGACTTCCTTAGACTTGACTGGTGCCTGGACGGGAGAATTGCAAACATTACGCCCTTGTTCAGATGAAGCAGTAAAGAAAAGCTCAGCTTAACTTCACAAAAGGGGAAACTTCTGGAAACAATAAACATCACATTTAGCTGCAGTGTTTTGTGACCATAAATAGGAACAAAGTTAATGGCCTTCCTTACAGCAGCTACTGCAACAGGGGTTTTCAGACCAGTTAGTTTGATTTCCACGGTTATTCCACCATGAATGTAACAGCTACAATAATGTCTACATTGCAGACAGTGGGGATGCACCTTCGCAATCTGACTGGGAGTGTGGATGAACTGTTGCCAAAGTTACCAGCAGCATCGCGGACAGAGGTGAGTCACAGAGAATGTTGTTACCAACTGCGACACTCATCCTCTGGATGGCCAAGGTAGCAGATAGATCCTTCCCCGGTACTTAGACATTTCAAATGAGCTTTCGTTTGCGAATATGAGAATGGCTTCATCTGGAACGGAGGCTATTGTAACATCTGCATTGCGCAGAGAATGGGATCATTTCCACAGGAGGAGATTGGAGGTTACTATGATTTTGTAGCTATTACAGAGACTTGGTTGAGAGAAGACAAGGCGGGCAGCTTAATGTTCCAGGCACAAAGAGGGATGTAAAAGGGGTGGGGGAGTTGTGTCACTGATTCGGGAAAACATCACAGCTATACTGCGGGAGGACACCTCGGAGGGCTCATACAGCGAGGCAATATGGGTAGAGCTCAGGAATAGGAAGGGTGCAGTCACTTTGATGGGGTTGTGCTACAGGCCTCCCAACAGCCAGCGGGAGATAGAGGAACAGATATGCAGACAGATGGTGAAGAACTGTAAAAACAACAGGGTTGTTGTGGTGGGTGGTTTTAACTTCCCCTATATTGACTGGGACTCCCTCAGTGCTCAGGGGCTTCGGATGGGGATGTATACATAAGGTTTCGGAAACTGAAGGCAGACAGAGCTCTTGAAGAATATAAAGAAACCAGGAAAGAACTTAAACAAGGAGTTAGGATTTCTCGAGGAATTAAGGGCTATGGGGAGAGAGCGGGTAAATGGAGTTGAAATCAACCATGATTGAATGGTGGAGTGGACTCGATGGGCCGAATGGCCTTACTTCCGCTCCTATGTCTTATGGTCTTATGGTCTTATAGGAAGTAAACAGGGTTAAGCAAAATCCCAAAACATTTTATACGTATATAAGGAGCAAGACGGTAGCTAGGGAAAGGCTAAATCCATTCAAGTACAAAGGAGGGAATTTATGCATGGAATCAGAAAAAGTGGGTGAGGTCCTTAATGAATACTTTGCATCGGTATTCATAAAGGAGAGGGACTTGGTGGATGGTGAGTCCAGAGAGGGTATGTTGATATTCTAGGGAATGTCGATATAAAAAAGGAGGTGCTGGGTGTTTAAAAAGCATTAAGTAGATAAGTCCCCAGGGCCTGATGGGATCTATCCCAGAATACTGAGGGAGGCAAAGGGAGGAAATTGCTGGGGCCTTGACAGAAATCTTTCTATCCTCTTTAGTCACAGGAGAGGTCCCAGAGGATTGAATAGTCAATGTTGTTCCTTATTTTAGGAAGGGCAACAGGGAATATCCAGGAAATTACAGGCCATCAGGGGTAGGGAAATTATTGGAGAGAATTCTTAGGGACAGGATTTACTCACATATGGAAAAATATGGACCTATTAGTCATAGGCTGCATGGCTTTGTGCAGGTGAGGTTGTGTCTCACGAACTTGATCGAGTTTTTCGAGGAAGTGACGAAGATGACTGATGAGGGTAGGGCAGTGGATGTTGTCTACATGGACTTCAGTAAGGCTTTTGACAAGGTCCCTCATGGCAGACTAGTGCAGAAGATGAAGTCACATGGGATCAGCGGAGAGCTGGCAAGGTGGATACAGAACTGGCTCGGTCACAGAAGACAGAGGGTAGCAGTGGAAGGGGACGTTTCCGAATGGAAATCTGTGACCAATGGCGTTCCGCAGGGATCAGTGCTGGGATCCCTCGGTGGTCTGATTGGTATGTTTGCGGACGACACAAAGACTGGGGAGCTGCGGATAATGAAGAGGATCGTCAGAGGATACAGCAGGATATAGATTGGTTGGAGACTTGGACGGAGAAATGGCAGGTGGAATTTAATTCGAACAAATGTGAGGTGATGCATCTTGGAGGTCTAATGCAGGTGGGAAGTATACAGAAAATGGCAGAACCCTTAGAAGCATTAACATACAGAGGGATCTGGGTGTACAGATCCACAGCTCCACATTTTGAGTATTGCATACAATTCTAGCGCCACACTACCAGAAGGATGTGGAGTCTTTGGAGAGGGTACAGAAAAAGTTTACCAGGATGTTGCCTGATTTGGAGGGTATTAGCTATGAGGGGCAAATGAACAAACTTGGTTTGTTTTTCACTCAAATGTCGGAGGCTGAGGGGAAACCTGATAGAAGTTGACAAAATTGTGAGATAGGATGGATAGTCAGAGTCTTTTTCCCAGGGTCGAGATGTCAGTGCATACACAATGCCACGCTGAGAGTTTGATATTGGAGGGAGCGGAGTGTGGATCCCTAGGTGGTCTGATCCTGATGGAGCGAATGAGATCATTCATCCTTTCCTTACACTGTGTGCGGTTGTCAACTGTGCTGACCTCCTGGGCAATGGCCTCCCAGGCCAGAGAAGTTGCTGTGAGTCCAGGAGCCAGCCCGGGTTACAGGACATGCCTGTGTGCCCGCACACCTCGGATCCAGGCCTCCAGGGCCACTTTTTCTGACTCCATGCATAAACTCCCTCCTTTGTCCTTGAGTGGACTTAGCCTTTCCCGAGCTACCCTCTTGCTCCTTATATACGTATAAAATGTCTTGGGATTTTGCTTAACCCTGTTTGCTGTCCTAACCCCTTGTTTAAGTTTTTTCCTGGTTTCTTTATATTCTTCAAGAGCTCTGTCCGCCTTCAGTTTCCAAAACCTTACGTATGCCTCCCCATCCAAGACTCCTGAGTGCGGACATTTTTCTAGAAGCTGCTAGCCTTTTCCTTATGAGGAGACACTAAGTCGGTTAGGGTTATATTCACTGGAGTTTAGAAGAGTGAGAGGGGATCTCATAGAAACTTATAAAATTCTAACAGGGTTAGACAGGGTAGATTCAGAAAGAATCTTCCCGATGGTGGGGGAGTCCAGAACTCGGGGTCGTAGTTTGAGGATAAGGGGTAAACCTTTTAGAACTGAGGTGAGGAGAAATTTCTTCACCCACAGGGTGGTGAATGTGTGGAATTCACTTCCACAGAAAGTAGTTGAGGCTAAAATATTGTGCGATTTCAGGAAGAAATTAGTTAGAGCTCTTGGCTAAAGGGATGTGGGAGGGAAGGGGGGATCAGGATATTAAGTTGATGATCAGTCATGTTCACAATGAATGGCACAGCAGGCTCGAAGGACCGAATGGCCTCCTCCTGCTCCTAATTTCTATGTAACTCTCTCCTCCATTTTGATTTTTGTTCCCCACCCCCTCTCCCCACAATGCCAGTCTGTAACTTGTTCTTGTGTTTAGTTTCCAGAGGGAATTGGCACTTGTTCTGTCAGTAACACATTCTGCTGCGGGTGATGCAGATGAACCAAAGGCCCACAGAGATATCACAAATCCCAGAAGATGTTTAACTGCGCACGTTCACACTCTGTGAAGAAATGACCGCAGTATTTGTGGATTTTGGAATGTCTAGGAATTCTTAGTGAAGTTGTGGAAATGTCACAATATTTCCAAATTCCTGTTTTTTGCTGAAATGATTCAAGACCAGGATTTTTGCTTTGTGTATTTGGCAGATTGAAGGGACACAGAGGCTGCTGAATAAGGACCTGGCCGAGCTGATAAACAAGATGAAACTGGCCCAGCAGAATTCGGTGACCTCCCTGAGTGAGGAGTGTAAGAAGCAGATGTTAACAGCTGCCCACACTCTGGCAGTGGACTCCAAAAACCTGCTGGACGCTGTGGACCAGGCCAGGGTGCGGGTGGGTGAAGCCAAACCAGTCCCAAACTGATGGCCAATTAACCAACTCATCCACTGGCAGTGTGAGGCTGGAGAGACACAGTCACTCACCAGGACAAACAGAAGTGCAGGAATGGGGAAGGGATTCTATCCGGGGTGAGGGCATTGTTAAATTAAACTGCTCACCGTATTCATGGGGACAGGAAGACACTTTTGTTTGGAAGGGGTGGAGGGGCTCTCCATTAATCCAGGAATTCCATGGAAAAGTCAAAAGAATTATGCATCTCAGGCAGATTTATACAACGTGGTGTTAACTGAATTAATCCTTGGCGGAGAATAGTTAGTAAATTCATAACTCTGAGGAACAAACAAAGTCTAGCTTGAAATGCAGAATTAAAGACGGAATGAGGAAATCTCGAGATTGTAAGTAAGATGTGAACAAATCTTGTATTCATTTTGATCAATGTTACGATATCCATCTGTAAATACAACACTGTGTTGGATATTGATATGGATGATGGAATGGTCTGAGTATTGACTAAATGTAAAATAGTTCAAGTTTCACATCCACACTTCTGCTCACATTGAGATTCAAAAAAATCTTGCGTGTGGTTGGATGTTGGGTGATTTAAGATTAATCTTCGTATAATCTCATTCATGGCCTTCAGGAGTTGAGTAAGAAGTCACTGCCAAATTACCCGGAGGAACATAATCATTCTTCCTGTAAATGGGTGATTGTGAAATATTGTATTTATGGTTGTAAGAAAATGCGAGATTTGGGAATGTTACTGATCATAGAATAGAAATCATAGAAACCCTACAGTGCAGAAGGAGGCCATTCGGCCCATCGAGTCTGCACCGACCACAATCCCATCCAGGCCCTACCCCCACATATTTTACCCACTAATCCCTCTAACCTACGCATCCCAGGACTCTAAGGGGCAATTTTTTTTTAAAACCTGGCCAATTAACCTAACTCGCACATCTTTGGACTGTGGGAGGAAACCGGAGCACCCGGAGGAAACCCATGTTGGGATAGAACATAGAACAGTACAGCACAGGAACAGGCCCTTTGGCCCTCCAAGCCCCTGCCGCTCCCTGGTCCAAACTAGACCATTCTTTTGTATCCCTCCATTCCCACTCCGTTCAAATGGCTATCTAGATTAGTCTTAAACGTTCCCAGTGTGTCTGCCTCCACCACCTTGCCTGGCAGCGCATTCCAGACCCCCACCACCCTCTGTGTAAAATACGTCCTTCTGATATCTGTGTTAAACCTCCCCCCCCCTTCACCTTGAACCTATGACCCCCCGTGAACGTCACCACCGACCTGGGGAAAAGCTTCCCACCGTTCACCCTATCTATGCCTTTCATAATTTTATACACCTCTATTAAGTCTCCCCTCATCCTCCGTCTTTCCAGGGAGAACAACCCCAGTTTACCCAATCTCTCCTCATAACTAAGCCCCTCCATACCAGGCAACATCCTGGTAAACCTCCTCTGTACTCTCTCCAAAGCCTCCACGTCCTTCTGGTAGTGTGGCGACCAGAACTGGACGCAGTATTCCAAATGCGGCCGAACCAACGTTCTATACATCTGCAACATCAGACCCCAACTTTTATACTCTATGCCCCGTCCTATAAAGGCAAGCATGCCATGTGCCTTCTTCACCACCTTCTCCACCTGTGATGTCACCTTCAAGGATCTGTGGACTTGCACACCCAGGTCCCTCTGCGTATCTACACCCTTTACGGTTCTGCCATTTATCGTGTAGCTCCTCCCTTCATTATTTCTACCAAAATGCATCACTTCGCATTTATCAGGATTGAACTCCATCTGCCATTTCTTTGCCCAAATTTCCAGCCTATCTATATCCTTCTGTAGCCTCTGACAATGTTCCTCACTATCTGCAAGTCCTGCTAATTTTGTGTCGTCCGCAAACTTACTGATCACCCCAGTTACACCTTCTTCCAGATCGTTTATATAAATCACAAACATAGAACATAGAACATAGAACATTACAGCGCAGAACAGGCCCTTCGGCCCACGATGTTGCACCGACCAGTTAAAAAAAAACTGTGACCCTCCAACCTAAACCAATTTCTTTTCGTCCATGAACCTATCTACGGATCTCTTAAACGCCCCCAAACTAGGCGCATTTACAACTGATGCTGGCAGGGCATTCCAATCCCTCACCACCCTCTGGGTAAAGAACCTACCCCTGACATCGGTTCTATAACTACCCCCCCTCAATTTAAAGCCATGCCCCCTCGTGCTGGATTTCTCCATCAGAGGAAAAAGGCTATCACTATCCACCCTATCTAAACCTCTAATCATCTTATATGTTTCAATAAGATCCCCTCTTAGCCGCCGCCTTTCCAGCGAAAACAATCCCAAATCCCTCAGCCTCTCCTCATAGGATCTCCCCTCCATACCAGGCAACATCCTGGTAAACCTCCTCTGCACCCTCTCCAAAGCCTCCACATCCTTCCTGTAATGTGGGGACCAGAACTGCACACAGTACTCCAGAGGTCCCAATACAGAGCCCTGCGGAACACCACTAGTCACAGGCCTCCAGCCGGAAAAAGACCCTTCCACTACCACCCTCTGTCTTCTGTGACCAAGCCAGTTCTCCACCCATCTAGCTACCTCCCCCTTTATCCCATGAGATCCAGGGGGAGGTGGCTGGATGGGTGGAGAACTAGTTTCAAGTTTCACCTTTGCTGCTCTCTGCAAACCACCCGTGATCCATGAGAGTAGCTCGGGGTCAATGCCCTGTCTCAATTTTCAATACTCAAGATGCTGCCTCCTTTGTATTGCACAACTGATATCAAGAATCCAGTGGAATGGGGATCAGTTCCCCCCCACCCCGTCTATTATACAATTAATGAACCATTTCACTTGGTTGCTGATTTGTATGTGACCTTTCTAGAGCGTTAACCAGGCTCCTATTGCTGTCAGCTTTTGCTTATACTGTATCCGTCAGCAATGCTCTCCATCTCTCATCACATTGACCTCCCATTAGTTTGGCCTGACTCTGTTTTGTTCATTAGCCCTATGGAATGTGCCGGATTGTTGTATTGTGGGGAAGAATGTTCACATCCTCCCCCCACCCCCCACACGCCTGCCAAAGGTGTCAGGATCAGAAGGAAGTGAGGCCCAAAGGGGCCCAAAGGTAACAGCAGTGCCAGGCATGCCAGTTTCTTGAGATTGTTCCCAGCGCTGGCCACTTTGGGGCAGGCACATTCTGAGTCCAGCAAGACTGACTTTTTGGGCAGGGATTGAACCCATAACCTTCACATCGTTAGCAGACACTCCAACTATCTGAACTAACCAGCCACCGGCCTCCAGCAAGACTCTCCCTCACTGTGGCTAACGAATGTGGCTCAGTCAGAGCCCAGTTAACCGCAGCTGGAGGAAGCTGGGTGGGGTTTTCCAGTCAGTGCAGTTTCCCGATGCTGGGGGAGATTGGTGGGCAGTGTGGGCACCCAATGGCGGCTGGTGGGGGGCTGGGGGATGCTGGAGCTGGCCTACGGGTCTTCCCTGTGTGCCTGCAGCCATGTTGAAGCACTCTCTGTGTTAGTTAGCCTTTACTGCAGGAAGGCCTCTGATTGGTCCTCTTTGAAAACCCATCTCCAGCCTTTGATTGGACATGAAACTTGTCTCCATGTCAGTAAAAGAGATGCCTCTGGCAAAATCCCAATGAGTGAATATTTCCCTGTCCTGGAAAGTCCAGGAATGTCCTGCTTCCTGCTTCCCAAAGTGAACACTCAGGTCCAGAGTCCATGTTATCTGACCTGGGACAGTTTGTGTCCTTTTATCCTCCTGTGACATGTTTAAGAATATGGAATTGTGATCCTGGCGCTGTCAGATGGTGCTTTGGAATGTGTTACACTTGATCCTGATGGAAGGCCTTAACCGATTGGTTAAGGCAGAGCCTGAAAAACTCAACTCAACCAGCTACCGGTCAGTGATGAACCTGGATAAAGAGGCTGAGAATCGCCAAGAGATTTGCTCAGAAACTGCTGAATCTGCCAGGAAAACATCAGAGATACATTGACACCAGAACACGGCAACTTCCCACTGCTCCCTGCTGCACAGAAGTAGAGAGAGGTTAGTTTTCTTGTGCATTAACCAGGTTACTCACGGTCGATGTCTCACTCGGATAATCTTTATCAGATCCCTTAGAGTTTGTTTCATTTTGGATTAAACATAATGATTTGGGATTTAATATTCTGACTGTGTTATAAAGCTGAGAGATTGGGAGTTGGCCTGTGTGACACCTGGAGCCCCGGGAAGCTGTTTTAGCTCATTATCCTTGGTCATATAGCTGTCAGTGCCTCAGGTCAATGAGTTACACAGTGTAGGTGTGAGTGTAATCCATAATAAATGATCGAGAAGCTTGTGAAAGACAAAAACAGAACCCCGACCTTGCCTGTGAAACCTGCCCGGAGGGTTTGCAGCAGTGTAAGGGAGGAGTATTTCATTTGACTTCCTTCTCCAGGTGCCATGTTCAAGAGGGAATTGGTAACTGTGGGCTTCCATTGGATTGGTCCATGACTGTGCTTGGCACAGTACTGCAGTGGTTTGCTGTTACCCTCTGCAGGATGGCTTCCTGCTCTCACCACCTGCCGTCGGGCCTATCCGAAGGATTTACAGATTGATCATCAGCCTGTCTGGCCCCGTTCAGAAGACAAATTCCATTACTGGCAAGTCCTGAAGTCAGACTGGAACCAGGAGCCCCTGGCCCAGAGGTAGAGACACTCCACAATGCTCCATTTTCCTGCCAGCTGCCACTTTTCCTAATAACATTGGTGGGACGTGTGCCCAGGGGAGCTGGTCTCACTGGGTGTGGGTGCTGGATGGTGTACATGGAGAACAAGGTGTGCTGGGGGAATGGTGACCAGTGACAGTGACCAGTAAAGGGCTGCTTTTACCGCGTGGCTACTCGTCACTGCTCTCTCTGCCGCAAACCCTCCAGGGACCATTGGAGTTCTTCACAAAGCAAACATTTGCAATTCTAAAGCCCCTTTCACAGGCTTGAGATGTCTCAACGTGCTTCACAGCCAATGAAATCTTTTCGAAATGCAGGCACGAGGGCACACAGCAGTCAGTCTGGGCAATTTGCCCCAGAACCTGTCTGCTGGGATAAATATCAACCAAACCCCGACTTACTTCAAAGTGTTTTAGGAGCCTTATTACATACCTGAGGTCAGAAGAGATCTCCGTTTAATGTCTCATCTGAAAGACAGCACTGTTGACAACGCAGCACTCCCTCAGCGCAGCACTCCCTCAGCACTGCACTCCCTCAGCACCGCACTCCCTCAGTACCGCACTCCCTCAGCGCAGCACTCCCTCAGCACCGCACTCCCTCAGCACCGCACTCTCTCAGCACCGCACTCCCTCAGTACCGCACTCCCTCAGCGCAGCACTCCCTCAGCACCGCACTCCCTCAGCACCGCACTCTCTCAGCACCGCACTCCCTCAGTACCGCACTCCCTCAGCACCGCACTCCCTCAGCACCGCACTCCCTCAGCACCGCACTCTCTCAGCACCGCACTCCCTCAGTACCGCACTCCCTCAGCGCAGCACTCCCTCAGCACCGCACTCCCTCAGCACCGCACTCTCTCAGCACCGCACTCCCTCAGTACCGCACTCCCTCAGCACCGCACTCCCTCAGCGCAGCACTCCCTCAGCACCGCACTCCCTCAGCACCGCACTCCCTCAGCACCGCACTCCCTCAGTACCGCACTCCCTCAGCGCAGCACTCCCTCAGCGCAGCACTCCCTCAGCGCAGCACTCCCTCAGCGCAGCACTCCCTCAGCACCGCACTCCCTCAGCACAGCACTCCCTCAGTACCGCACTCCCTCAGTACCGCACTCCCTCTGTACCGCACTCCCTCCGTACCGCACTCCCTCAGTACCGCACTCCCTCCGTACCGCACTCCCTCCGTACCGCACTCCCTCCGTACCGCACTCCCTCCGTACCGCACTCCCTCTGTACCGCACTCCCTCCGTACCGCACTCCCTCCGTACCGCACTCCCTCCGTACCGCACTCCCTCAGTACCGCACTCCCTCAGTACCGCACTCCCTCAGTGCCGCACTCCCTCAGCGCCGCACTCCTTCAGTACCGCACTCCCTCAGCACCGCACTCCCTCAGCACCGCACTTCCTCCGTACCGCACTCCCTCCGTACCGCACTTCCTCCGTACCGCACTCCCTCCGTACCGCACTCCCTCAGCACCGCACTCCCTCAGTACCGCACTCCCTCCGTACCGCACTCCCTCCGTACCGCACTCCCTCCGTACCGCACTCCCTCCGTACCGCACTCCCTCTGTACCGCACTCCCTCCGTACCGCACTCCCTCCGTACCGCACTCCCTCCGTACCGCACTCCCTCAGTACCGCACTCCCTCAGTACCGCACTCCCTCAGTGCCGCACTCCCTCAGCGCCGCACTCCTTCAGTACCGCACTCCCTCAGCACCGCACTCCCTCAGCACCGCACTTCCTCCGTACCGCACTCCCTCCGTACCGCACTTCCTCCGTACCGCACTCCCTCCGTACCGCACTCCCTCAGCACCGCACTCCCTCAGCACCGCACTCCCTCAGCACCGTACTCCCTCAGCACCGCACTCCCTCAGCACCGCACTCCCTCAGTACCGCACTCCCTCAGTACCGCACTCCCTCAGTACCGCACTCCCTCAGTACCGCACTCCCTCAGTACCGCACTCCCTCAGTACCGCACCCCCTCAGTACCGCACTCCCTCAGTACCGCACTCCCTCAACGCAGCACTCACTCAGTACTGCACTCGCTCGGTGCAACGCTCCCTCGGTGCAACGCTCCCTCGGTGCAACGCTCCCTCGGTACTGCACTCGCTCGGTGCAGCACTCCCTCGGTGCAACGCTCCCTCGGTGCGGCGCTCCCTCGGTGCGGCGCTCCCTCGGTGCGGCGCTCCCTCGGTGCTGCGCTCCCTCTGTGCGGCGCTCCCTCGGTGCGGCGCTCCCTCGGTGACGCACTCCTTCGGTGCAGCACTACCTCAGCACCGCACTCCCGCGGTACCGCACTCCCCCGGTACCGCACTCCCTCGGTGCAGGGCTCCCCCGGTACCACACTCCCCTGGTACCGCACTCCCTCAGTGCAGCACTCCCCCGGTACCGCACTCCCTCGGTGCAGCACTCCCCCGGTACCACACTCCCTCGGTGCAGCACTCCCCCGGTACCACACTCCCCCGGTACCGCACTCCCTCGGTGCAGCACTCCCCCGGTACCACACTCCCCCGGTACCGCACTCCCTCGGTGCAGCACTCCCCCGGTACCGCACTCCCCCGGTACCGCACTCCCTCAGTGCAGCGCTCCCCCGGTACCACACTCCCCCGGTACCGCACTCCCTCGGTGCAGCGCTCCCCCGGTACCGCACTCCCCCGGTACCGCACTCCCTCGGTGCAGCGCTCCCATGTTGCAGCACTCCCCTCGGCGCGGCGCTTCCTCGGCGCGGCGCTTCCTCGGCGCGGCGCTCCCTCGGCGCGGCGCTCCCTCAGTGTGGCGTCCCCTCAATGTGGCGTTCCCTTAGTGCGGCACTCCCTCAGTACAGCGCTCCCTCAGTACTGCGCTCCCTCTGTGCGGCGCTCCCTCGGTGCGGCGCTCCCTCGGTGACGCACTCCTTCGGTGCAGCACTACCTCAGCACCGCACTCCCGCGGTACCGCACTCCCCCGGTACCGCACTCCCTCGGTGCAGGGCTCCCCCGGTACCACACTCCCCTGGTACCGCACTCCCTCAGTGCAGCACTCCCCCGGTACCGCACTCCCTCGGTGCAGCACTCCCCCTGTACCACACTCCCCCGGTACCGCACTCCCTCGGTGCAGCACTCCCCCGGTACCGCACTCCCCCGGTACCGCACTCCCTCAGTGCAGCGCTCCCCCGGTACCACACTCCCCCGGTACCGCACACCCTTGGTGCAGCGCTCCCTCGGTACCGCACTCCCCCGGTACCGCACTCCCTCGGTGCAGCGCTCCCATGTTGCAGCACTCCCCTCGGCGCGGCGCTCCCTCGGTGCGGCGCTCCCTCGGTGCGGCGCTCCCTCGGTGCGGCGCTCCCTTGGTGCGGCGCTCCCTCGATATTGCACTCCATCAGTGCCGCACTCCATTGGTGCAGCACTCTCTCAATATTACACTCCCTCGGTGCTGCACTCCCTCGCTGCGGCGCTTCCTCGGTGTGGCGCTTCCTCGGTGCTGCGCTCCCTCGGTGCAGTGCTCCCTCGGTGCGGCGCTTCCTCGGTGCTGCACTCCCTCGGTGCTGCGCTTCCTCGGTGCTGCGCTTCCTCGGTGCTGCGCTTCCTCGGTGCTGCGCTTCCTCGGTGCTGCGCTCCCTCGGCGCTGCGCTCCCTCGGCGCGGCGCTCCCTCGGCGCGGCGCTCCCTCGGCGCGGTGCTCGCTCGGTGCGGTGCCCCCTCGGCGCAGCGCTCGCTCGGTACGGCGCTCCCTCGGCGCGGCGCTCCCTCGGTGCGGCACTGTTGTGTCAGTGTAGGTGACACCTCGCAGTGCTGGAGTGAAACCACAATGTTTTGCATCCGAAGCAGAGAGTGATACAGAGTGAAGTTCATGAAATGTGATGATTCTGTCAGAGTAAAAAAGCAAATTACTGCAGATGCTGGAATCTGAAACCAAAGCGAAAATGCTGGAAAATCTCAGCAGATCTGGGTGTGTCTGTGGGGAGAGAAAAGAGCTGACGTTTCGAGTCCAGACCCTTTTTCGAGTCACTTGACTCTTTGTCAAAGCTAAAAGGCATCGAAAGTGGGAGATATTTATACTGCAGGGTGTGGGAATGAAAGATGAGTCATTGCCACAGAAACCAGGGGAAAGGCTGCTAATGGCAGCTCATAGCGAGAATCAAGGGTGTGAATGGTCAAACAGCAGAGAAGCTGAAATCAGAGGGTAAACAGTGACAGATGGAGAGGGGGGGGAATGCGTGGGAGAGAGGTAAAATTGAGAAAAATGGGGAGAAAAGATAAGAAAAGGGGGGTAAAATAGGGAGACAGAGTGGGGGAAAAGAAAAATAAATAAAAGACAACAGTTAAAAATTGCTAAAATGAAAACAGAGAGGTGGAGGCGGGGCCAAGCGAATCATCTGAAGTTGTTGAATTCGATGTTGAGACCAGAAGGCTGTAAAGTGCCCAGCCGGAAGATGAGATGCTGTTCCTGCAGTTTGCGTTGAGCTTCAATGGAACATTGCAGCAAGGACAGACCTGTGGGCATGGGGGCAGGATCGTGTGTTAAAATGGCAAATAACCGGAAGGTCAGGGTCCTGATTGCGCACAGACTGAAGGTGCCCATCTTCCGGCTGGGCACATTACAGCCTTCCGGTCTCAACATCGAGTTCAACAACTTCAGATGATTCGCTCGACCCCACCTCCACCTCCTTGTTTTCATTTTAATTAATTTTAACTGTTAGAAACATAGAAAAACTACAGCACAAACAGGCCCTTCGGCCCCACAAGTTGTGCCGAACATATCCCTACCTTTTAGGCCTCCCTATAACCCTCCATCCTATTAAGTCCCATGTACTCATCCAGGAGTCTCTTAAAAGACCCTATTGAGTTTGCCTCCACCACCACTGACGGCAGCCGATTCCACTCACCCACCATCCTCTGTGTGAAACACTTCTCCCTAACATTTCCCCTGTACCTACCCCCCAGCACCTTAAACCTGTGTCCTCTCGTAGCAGCCATTTCCACCCTGGGAAAATGCCTCTGAGAATCCACCCGATCTATGCCTCTCAACATCTTATACACCTCTATTAGGTCTCCTGTCATCCTACGTCAGTCCAAGGAGAAAAGACCATTTCCCCCTCCGGCCACTCTGCCCATTCCGCGGGCAGTGTAATATTCCCGTCCATTTCCCCCTCCGGCCACTCTGCCCATTCCGCGGGCAGTGTAATATTCCCGTCTATTTCCCAGTAATGACATTTTGAAAAATGACAAACAAGCTGTTAATTTTGGTGCTTACCCACCTACCTGGGTTAGAACATAGAACATAGAACATAGAAAGCCACAGCACAAACAGGCCCTTCGGCCCACAAGTTGCGCCGATCACATCCCCACCTCTAGGCCTATCTGTAGCCCTCAATCCCATTAAATCCCATGTACTCATCCAGAAGTCTCTTAAAAGACCCCAACGAGTTTGCCTCCACCACCACCGACGTCAGCCGATTCCACTCACGCACCACCCTCTGAGTGAAAAACTTACCCCTGACATCTCCTCTGTACCTACCACCCAGCACCTTAAACCTGTGTCCTCTCGTAGCAACCATTTCAGCCCTTGGAAATAGCCTCTGAGAGTCTACCCTATCCAGACCTCTCAACATCTTGTAAACCTCTATCAGGTCACCTCTCATCCTTCGTCTCTCCAGGGAGAAGAGACCAAGCTCCCTCAACCTGTCCTCATAAGGCATGCCCCCCAATCCAGGCAACATCCTTGTAAATCTCCTCTGCACCCTTTCAATGGCTTCAACATTTTTCCTGTAATGAGGTGACCAGAACTGCGCGCAGGTTGGGGGGAAACGGGAGGGTGATGGCCTTGTCCCTGTTATATTTTATATGCCACCCTGCCGTGCCCCAGTACCCCCCCCCCCCCCCACCCCCACCCCCGACAAAGGTTAGCCAGTGACGTCTGTAAAACCCAGGATTTCTCTCCAGTGCTGTCAGTTTCAGCTCCATTCTGACATTCAGGGGTGCACAGCTCACTGACTCCACTGTCGATATTTGAATAGTATGGGTGTGGTGAACCATTGTTGGTTCCCACCAGGTAGTGCTGAGCCATGGTCTGGCCAGTACTATGAGTCTGTAGATATGTTACTGTTGGGGTTAGGGTTGGGCTGTTCTACCTGTTAATATAGTCCTATGGTACACCCCAGTCGGCTCCGCCTCCTGGGAGAGGTATAAAGGTCACTGCTCTGCCTGGTGACCCTTTAGTCTGGGATTGTATGTTGTATATAGTAGCTCTGTTATTGTTGACAATAAAAGCCTTTATTTCCCGAGTACATCCTGTCTCCCTTGTGATTTATCGCGCATCAATGTTATTGCCAACAAGTAAATTCTTTTTTTTGAAAAAAAACAAACGAAAACATGGAGCAAATGCTTAAACCCGAACGGCTTACGTTGGACCCACGTGCGGCGGGAGCATCGAACACTTTCGACCACTGGTTGAAGTGTTTCCAGGATTACCTCGACGCCTCCACAGCGGTCACCGACGACGCCGACAGACTCCGGGTCCTCCACGCGAGGGTAAGCGACGCTGTATACTTAGCGATCCGTGAGGCCCCCGACTACAAAGGGGCCCTCGAGCTTCTCAAAAAGCGATACAACAAACCGCCGAATGAGATCCATGCTCGACTCCTTCTAGCCACTCGACGGCGGCAGCCCGGCGAAACGACGGAACAGTACGCGTGCGAGCTTCAGCAGCTAGCCAGAGCCTGCAACTGCAAGTCAGTGTCGGCAGCCCAGTACATGACCGACCTAGTTCGAGATGCGTTCGTGGCGGGAATCGGCTCGTCGTACATCCGCCTTCGGCTGTTGGAGCAAGGTAACCTCGATCTCACTAAAACCATAGAGTTAGCTGACGCTCTAGAAACGGCCTCCAAAAGTCTGGAGATGTACTCCGACAACCGTGTGGAGACATTGTGGTAGGGGCAGCCGCAGACCCCACTTTATTCAGCGGGACCGAAAAACTGCGCGATTGCGTTTCCAGCCTCGGACCTGACGACGGCAGCAGTTCCAGGTGGCCCGCGGTGTTACTTCTGTGGGGGGGTGAAACACCCTCGGCAGCGATGTCCAGCTAAAGCGGTGTTGTGCTCCGCCTGAGGCAAGTAGGGACATTATTCCAAAGTATGCCGGACCAAACCTCCATCCAGAAACAGCAGTGCGGCGTGTGACTCCCCGGAGGCGGCCTCCTTGTCTTCTGCGTCTTCAAGGTCTTCTACCACGTGCGATTCCAGGACGCCGCCATTCCGAACGACGGAGTCGCAAGAGACGTGCGACCTGCAGGGGCTGCAGGTTTTGGCGCCATCGTCCACGTGCGACCTATGGGGGTAGCCATTTTGGTCGGCACCGACCACGAATGACCAGCAGGGGTCGTCATCAACCATCTCAGCTGCCTGCAGTTGCACCCACGAACCAACGGTGGCGTCGATCATCCTGGACCAGGCCAAGCCTCACAGACTCGACAAGTCCATGATGGACATACAGGTAAACAGACGCCAGATTTATTGTTTGTTTGACAGCGGGAGCACGGAGAGCTTCATTCACCCTGACACCATGAAGTGGTGTGGTCTCCAGATTCGGACTGTCAAGCAGACAATTTCGATGGCGTCAAGGTCCCGGTCTGTCACCGTGCTAGGGAGCTGCGTGGTCAATCTGACGGTGCAGGGCACGGTTTACGAGAACTTCAGGCTCTTTGTGTTACCGCACCTTTGCGCGCCGCTACTCCTAGGACTAGATTTTATGGTCCACCTGAAGAGTGTAACCCTGCAGTACGATGGGCCACTCCCTCCGCTTTCAGTGGGAGACCTGCAGCCTCAAAATTGCCCAACGCGCTCCACATGTAGTCTCTCAACGCTTAGGATTACCACACCCTCCCTATTCCAGAATCTCGTGCCAGGCTGCAAGCCCATCGCAACAAAGAGCAGGCGTTACAGCGCTGAGGATCGGATCTTCATTCAATCTGAAGTTCAGCGGCTCCTCAAGGAAGGGATCATCCAACCTCGCGCTCGTCCTTGGAGAGTGCAAGTCGTGGTGGTTAAGAATGGGAACAAACCCCGGATGGTCATAGACTATAGTCAGACCATTAACAGATACACGCAGCTGGATGCGTATCCCCTCCCGCGCATATCTCACATGGTCAACCAGATTGCGCAGTACCGGGTGTTCTCCACCATCGACTTAAAATCTGCTTATCACCAGCTCCCCATTCGCCCAGAGGACCGACAATACACGGCCTTTGAGGCGGATGGTCGCCTGTACCATTTTTTAAGGGTTCCTTTTGGTGTCACGAATGGGGTCTCGGTCTTCCAGCGTGCTATGGACCGAATGGTGGACCAGAACGGGCTGCGGGCTACCTTCCCGTACCTGGATAACGTCACCATCTGCGGCCATGACCAGCAGGACCACGATGCCAACCTTCTTAGATTCCTACGCACTGCATCTCGCCTGAATCTGACCTACAACAGGGAGAAGTGTGTATTTCGCACGCGCCGCCTAGCTATCCTTGGATACGTGGTGGAAAACGGGGTCCTTGGCCCTGATCCAGACCGTATGCGTCCCCTCCTCGAACTCCCCCTGCCCTCTAGCATCAAAGCACTGAGAAGATGTTTAGGCTTCTTCTCATACTATGCACAGTGGGTTCCCAATTACGCGGACAAAGCCCGTCCGCTCATCAAGTCTACCTCTTTTCCCCTAGCAACAGAGGCTCGCTTAGCCTTTGCAAGAATAAAAGCCGATATCGCGAAAGCCACGATGCATGCTATCGACGAGTCCATCCCCTTCCAGGTGGAGAGTGATGCATCTGATTTCGCCCTGGCCGCCACACTTAACCAGGCGGGCAGGCCCGTCGCCTTTTTCTCTCGCACCCTCCAAGGCCCTGAAATTCGACATTCGGCGGTGGAAAAGGAGGCCCAGGCCATTGTGGAGGCCGTTCGGCATTGGTGCCATTACTTGGCGGGAAAACGGTTCACTCTGCTCACGGACCAGCGGTCCGTGGCGTTCATGTTCAACAACACGTTACGGGGTAAGATCAAGAATGATAAAATCTTGAGGTGGAGAATCGAACTCTCCACCTACAATCATGATATCATGTACCGTCCAGGGAAGCTCAACGAGCCCTCGGACGCCCTGTCGCGTGGAACATGCGCCAGTATGCAGGAGGACCGTTTGCAGGCTCTCCACAATGACCTCTGCCATCCGGGGGTCACTCGGCTCTTCCACTTCATAAAGGCCCGGAATCTACCCTACTCGGTGGAGGATGTCAGGTCCATAACCAGAAGCTGCCGGGTATGCGCGGAATGCAAACCGCACTTCTACCGACCTGACATGGCACACCTCATTAAGGCCACTCGTCCCTTCGAAAGACTGAGTGTGGACTTTAAGGGCCCCCTTCCCTCGACAGATCGGAACGTGTACTTCCTCAATGTGGTTGATGAGTACTCACGATTCCCCTTTGTCATTCCCTGTTCTGATATGACCGCTGCCACGGTTATCAAGGCATTTCGTGATCTTTTCACCCTGTTCGGTTACCCCTGTTATATCCACAGCGATAGGGGCTCGTCGTTCATGAGCGACGACTTGAGGCAATACCTGCTCTCATATGGGATTGCCTCTAGTAGAACCACGAGCTACAACCCAAGGGGTAACGGACAGGTTGAACGAGAGAATGCTACAGTCTGGAAGGCTGTTTTACTGGCGTTGAGGTTTAAAGGTCTTCCAGTCTCCCGTTGGCAAGAGGTACTCCCTGATGCGCTCCACTCCATACGCTCACTCCTGTGTACGGCAACCAACGCTACTCCGCATGAGAGAATGTTTTCATTCCCTGGGAAGTCTTCCTCTGGGACCTCATTACCGTCTTGGTTGACGTACTCAGGACCTGTCCTCCTGCGGCGACATGTTAGGACCCGCAAGTCCGACCCTCTGGTTGAACAGGTCCATCTCCTCCACGCCAACCCTCAGAATGCCTACATGGCATATCCTGACGGGTGAGAGGACACGGTCTCGATTCGAGATCTGGCGCCAGCAGGGGGCTTGGAAACCCCTGTCGCTCCCACACCTACTGTTAGGGACCCCCCAACCATTATTTCCCCTCCTGACATGGCGCGGGCAGTATCGGGACCACCACTTAACCCTCTTACTCCCGGGTACAGCTTGCCTGAGTCCAGGAGATGGTCGCCACTTCAAGGCGTGCCCGAGTTCAGCGGATTGTCACCACCTCGTGGTCTACCGGCCCGTGAGGCACTGGAGGAGTCGCTGGACACCGCCTTGGAGAGAACGTCACCGCGATTCCCTGAACCGGTGTCATCGCTGGTGTTGAGGAGGTCACAGCGACGGTGCGGTCCCCCAAACCGTTTGAACTTATAGACAGATGAACAATTGTTCTGTGTTTTGTACCCCGCCGGCCTTTGTTTTCAAAGGAGGGGTGAATGTGGTGAACCATTGTTGGTTCCCACCAGGAGTGCTGAGCCATGGTCTGGCCAGTACTATGAGTCTGTAGATATGTTACTGTTGGCGTTAGGGTTGGGCTGTTCTACCTGTTAATATAGTCCTATGGTACACCCCAGTCGGCTCCGCCTCCTGGGAGAGGTATAAAGGTCACTGCTCTGCCTGGTGACCCTTTAGTCTGGGATTGTATATTGTATATAGTAGCTCTGATATTGTTGGCAATAAAAGCCTTTATTTCCCGAGTACATCCTGCCTCCCGTGTGATTTATCGCGCATCAATGGGACCCATCCAGAGAGCAGGAATCCCAGTAAACAGAGAGTGAAACTGTGATATTTAGTCCCCTACTATACTCCTTATACACCTCTGACTGTGCGGCCAAATTCCTCTCCAACTCGATTTTCAAGTTTGCTGACGACACCACCGCAGTGGGTCGGATCTCAAGCAATGACGAGACAGAGCACAGGAATGAGATAGAGAATCTGGTGAACTGGTGCAGTGACAATAATCTCTCCCTCAATGTCAACAAAATGAAAGAGATAGTCATCGACTTCAGGAAACACAGTGGAGAACATGCTCCTGTCTACACCAATGGGGACAAAGTAAAAATGGTCGAGAGCTTCAAGTTTTTAGGTGTCCAGATCACCAACAACCCATCCTGGTCCCCCCTGCACGCCGACACTATAGTTAAGAAAACCCACCAATGCTTCTACTTTCTCAGAAGACTAAGGAAATTTGGCATGTCAGCTGCGACTCTCACTAACTTTTACAGATGCACCATAGAAAGCATTCTTTCTGGTTGTATCACAGCTGCCCAAGCCCGTTTGAGTTATAAGGAGAGGCTGGATAGACTGGGACATTTTTCTCTGGGGCACAGGAGGCTGAGGGGTGATCTTAGAGAGGTCTATAAAATAATGAGGGGCACAGATCAGCTAGATAGTCAATATCTTTTCCCAAAGGTAGGGGAGTCTAAAACTAGAGGGCATAGGTTTAAGGTGAGAGGGAGAGATACAAAAGTGTCCAGAGGGGCAATTGTTTCACACAGAGGATGGTGAGTGTCTGGAACAAGCTGCCAGAGGTAGCAGGAGAGGCGGGTACAATGTTGTCTTTTAAAAAGCATTTAAACAGTTACATGGATAAGATGGGTATAGAAGGATATGGGCCAAATGCGGGCAATTGGGGCTAGCTTAGAGGTTTTTAAAAAAAGCGGCATTGACAAATTGTTCCAAGATGTAAATCTCTATGATTCTATGACCGCAAGAAACTACAAATGTTGTCCAATCCATCACGCAATTGATTCTGTCGACACTTCCCACTGCCTCGGCAAAGCAGCCGCATAATTAAGGACCCCACTCAGTCTGGACATTCTCTCTTCCACCTTCTTCCGTTGGGAAAAGATATAAAAGTCTGAGGTCACGTACCAACTGACTCAAGAACAGCTTCTTCCCTGCTGCTGTCAGACTTTTGAATGGACCTACCTCGCATTAAGTTGATCTTTCTCTACACCCTAGCTATGACCGTAACACTACATTCTGCACCCTCTCCTTCTCTATGAACGGTATACTTTGTCTGTATAGCGCGCAAGAAACAATACTTTTCACTGTATGTTAATGCATCTGACAATAATAAATCAAATTTAATATGATGTTGGTGTTCCAGGAACATATTTAATTTAACACCTGATTTGAAAGATAGCTCCTCTGATAGGACAGCACATCCTCAGTACTGTACGAGAGTGTCCAACCTGCACAACTGTATGGAATGGAGATTCAAACCTACAACAAAAAGGGTTACTCCCTGAGCATCAGGAAATATAGAAACATAGAAGATAGGAGCAGAAGGAGGCCATTCGGCCCTTCGAGCCTGCTCCGCCATTCATCACGATCGTGGCTGACCGTCCAACTAAATAGCCTAATCCTGCTTTCTCCCCATAACCTTTGATCCCATTTGCCCCAAGTGCTATATCCAACCGTCTCTTGAATACATTCAATGTTTTGGCATCAACTACTTCCTGTAGTAATGAATTCCACAGGCTCACCACTCTTTGGGTGAAGAAATGTCTCCTCACCTCCGTCCTAAATGGTCTACCCTGAATCCTCAGACTGCGACCCCTGGTTCTGGACTCCCCCACCATTGGGAACATCCTCCCTGCATCTACCCTGTTTAGTCCTGTTAGAATTTTATAAGTCTCTATGAGATCCCCCCTCATTCATCTGAACTCCAGCGAAAACAATCTTAACCTAGTCAATTTCCCTCCTACACTAGTCCCGGAAGTGACTGAGCAAGACATAGCTGCTTATCTGAGCTTTGTGAGTTTACAGTTGTAGCTTTTTTATAAATAACTGGGCACGTCCTACTTATTCTTACTTCCTCCCTCTTATGTGTCTTATTTAACCTCCGCAATGGATTTCTGTTAACTAGCATTGAGACATCACATGCGTGAAAGAAACAGGAATTGAATCCTTGAAAACTAATTTTTTTGGGAATGCCTGGCCCTCCACTCTCAGCTCTGACTCTGACCCTCTGCATGGCGGTGGGTAAGTAAACACCCAGAGTTGGGTCACCCAACCTGGGGCTGGTTTCCCATCATGATGTTTTGCAGTTTGATTCTCTGATTCTGGGTGGGTGATGTGTATTTTTTCATTAGATATTTCTGTTTAAGCATTGTGATAGTTTGGGCTTTCTCGTGGTTAATTGGGAAAATACAGCGTCAGATCTCACACTGAGACACCCAGCCCAGTTACCCTGCTCTTAAACTCCACCGGGTGCAAATACACAGACACAAGCGTGTCAGCCTTCACGTTCAAACACCATTAAAAACACATTGTCCAGGTTCACTGACGGGGAGCAGCTATTGAAGTGAGCTATCAGAAGGTTGACACGAGCTGTGGGATTACTTCCCAAAGGGAGATAGACGCCATCAGGGTGAGGGGAAGGAAACCATTGACTAGAGATTAAAGTGTAGCCAGGTCCACCAGTTCAGCAATGTGAGCTCTCCGAGTATCCGTGTAGTCCCACGGTGAACCTTGCTGAAATCTGCTCCGGGGGCTCCCTCTCACCCCTAAAACCATCAGCCCCCATTAATGTTCATCAGGAACCCAACGAGTCTCATGGAAATAAATAGTCCCCCTCGAACACAATAGGGAAATGAAGTAATATTGAGGAAGAGCAGAAACTTTCACAATAGTGTGTGGAAAAAACAGGAATTCAATGTTTGAAAAATTAGTTTGTTTGAAATGTTTTACCCCACACGTTGTTGTGCCTGCTGCACTGTCTGTTTTAACCCTTATACATTGGACAAAGAACTGTGAGTCAACTTCTTGTTAGGACAGTAATATTTATTCACACACAGAATTGATGTTAATCACCCACACAAACAAGTTATCTTACAGAATACTAAAGTTCAAGTCCAATACTAGACCTTCACTTCACTGACAAGTACCCAGGCAGATATTGGCCTTTATCCGCATGTTGGTCTCCATAGTCCTCTGCGTAGTCTGGTCCTTTGGTCTGGTCTGACACTCTTGCTCTGGTCTTCCTTTCTTCTGTCGTTGGTGGGGGGCCCTCCTTGTGCTGGTCGTTACTGGCGACAGTCAGCGTTGTTGCCGTTCGTGAGAGAGAGAGAGAGAGAACCTTCCTTTTATCCCTCATTGGTTTTGCGCCCTATTGGTCAGTCTCTTGATTGTTATCAATCAATCGATCAGGGTTTGATCACCCTGATCGATAAGAGTCCAATCTCTGGGTGTGTACCCAATGGCCACACCTGTAGGTGCTGGAGAGACATAGGTCACATACCTCCCTCCCAAATAAGGGGTTAAGGTGCCCCTGTGTCTGGTAAACAACTCCGTTTGACCAGGAAGTGTCCATTGTCTTTGAGATGGCCTATGTCCTGTGTATTAAAGAACAAAGAGCAGTACAGCGCAGGGACAGGCCCTTCGGCCCTTCAAGCTTGCGCTGATCACGTTGTCCTGTCTAGACCAACCGCTTATATCCCTCTATTCCCCGTCTGTTCATGTGTCTATCCAGTAGGCTGTAGCTGCAGCCTGTTTCTCTCTGTCCAAGGCTGCAGCCTGTCTGTTTCTGTACTTGGACAACTATCCCAGCATGCTTTGTAAATCGCCATCTTAAGTGGCTCATTTGGCCACAGTGTTTCATCCTGATTTTGAGCTCTTTAATAATTTTGTTTTACAAAACATCTGTGCCATTATTTACTCCCGGGGATGTGAATGAGTGTCAGAGATATAGAGGGAGTGGGACGGTGCATTAAGGAGGATGGTTAATGCACAGATGTTGAAGGTTGAAGTGACTCAGACAGAACATTGGGAGTTTTTGGTGCCTCAATTGCTCCCAGTGCCACGAGCTAGTGGGTACAGAAATAGGAGGTTAGTGCAGATGAATGCGTGATTTAAGAGTTGGTGCAGGAGGGAGGGTTTTAGATTTCTGTACCACTGGGACCGTTTTTGGGGAAGGTGGGACTTGTACAAGTGTGGGACGGTCTACATCTGAACCAGAGCGGGACTAACATCCTTGCTGGTGGGTTTGCAAATGCTGTTGGGAAGAGTTTAAACGAGTTTGGCAGGGGGAGGAAACCCAGACTGTGAGCAGAATAGGGACACAGTATAACATAGAAAAACAATCAGCTCAGAGGGAATACAGCAGGAGTAAGTTTCAAGGGAGTAAGACAAGGCTGGAGGGCCTCTACTTTAATGTCAGGAGTATTAAAGATAAAACGGATGAGTTAAGGGTGAGGATTGACACGTGTAATTATGATATAATAGCCATCACAGAAACGTGGCTGAGTGAGGGGCAGAATTGGCAGCTCAATGCCCCGAGTATAGAATCTTCAGGTGAGACAGAGGAGGGGGTAAAAGAGAAGGAGGCATTGCATTATTAATTAAGGAGGCAGTTACTGCAGTCAGGAGAGATGATATCTTGGAGAAGGCATCAGATGAAGCTTTGTTGGTAAAGCTTAGGAATAAAAAAGGAACAGCTACGTTGCTAGGTGTTTATTATAGACCCCCAGATAGTCAGCGGGAAATTGAAGAGCAAATATGTGCACAATTCGCAGAGGGGTGTAAAATAATAAGAAGGTAATTATATTAGGTAATTTCAACTTTCCCAACATTAATTGGGATGGACATCACATTAAGGGCTTAGATGGAGTAGAGTTCTTAAAATGTACACAGGAAAACTTCTTAGGTCAATATGTAGAGGATCCAATAAGGGAAGGAGCTGTGCTGGACCTAATTCTGGGGAATGAAGCCAGACAGGTGGTTGATGTGATGGTGGGGAGCATTTTGATGATAGCGATCACAATATGGTTCAATTCAAATTTATTATGGACAAAGAAATTGACAAGTTGCAGAAAAAGGTTTTGGATAGGGGAGAGTAGATTTTAACAAAATTAGGCAGGATCTGGCCAAGGTAGACTGGAACAAGTTACTTATGGGGAAATCTACAGAAGAGCAGTGGGGGAGAGGGGGGTGTTCAAAGATGAAATGTGTGGGTACAGGCTCAATTTTACCAGCACCTAGAATGAAAATGGTAAAATCGGGCCCTACGTGTCAACATGTTCCCTCGAGGGTAATAGGGAAGGTGTAACAAACCAGTGAACCCTGGATGACCAGAGACATTCAGGATACAATGAGAAGGAAGAGAGAATCTTACAAGTATAAGGGGAGTAAGTCTGCAGAGGCATTAGTGGAGCACAGAAAGTGCAGGATGGCGCTTAAGAAATCAATTAGGAGAACAAAAGGGGATATGAGAAAGCTCTGGCTGGTTAGAGAAAATCCTAAGTTATTCTATAAGTATATCAATGGGAAGAGTTTAGCCAGGGAAAGAGTAGGGTCCATTAGGGGCTAAGGGGGAAATCTGTGGGTGGAGGCAGAGGACATTGGTCGGGTGTTAAATGAACATTTCACATCTTTCTTCACCCTTGAGAATGAGGAGGTAGTTATGGAACACGGGGAGAGAGACTGGGAGGCTCTAGAGAAAATTATCATAGAGAGTGACAAGGTAATGGCTTAAAAGTGGACAAATCTCCAGGTCCAGATGAATTGTGTCCAAAGCTCTTGTGGGAGGCGTGGGAGGAAATTGCAGGGGCTCTGTGATGCGCTATTCAGACACGAGGCTTGAAACTCAGTAAATGAAAGGCTTTTATTTACTGTTAATGAAGCTACCAGAACTTATATACACTATCCCAGACTGAAGGGGTCCCGGCCAGAGCAGGGACTCTTATACCTCTCCCAGGAGGCGGAGCCCGACTGGGATGTGCCACAACACTATAGTACAAAGGTGTAACAACCCCACCCTAACCCAACAGCAACAATAGCACAACCCAACAGTAACATATGTACATCCTTGTAGTCCTGGCCAGCCCCTGGCTCAGCACTATCCAGTGGGAACCAACGATGGTTCACCACACTCTGACCCAAATTTTTAATTCCTCCCTGGCCACTGGGGAGGTGCCAGAAGACTGGAGAACAGCTAATGTGGTCCCACTATTTAAGAAAGGTTGTAGAGACAAACCAGGGAACAACAGACCAGTGAGTCTCACATCTGTGGTTTGGAAACTACTGGAGAAGATTCTGAAGGAGAGAATCTATCTCCATTTGGAGAGGCAAGGTTTGATCAGGGATAGTCAGCATGGTTTTGTCAGAGGGAGGTCACGCCTAACAAATTTGATTAAATTTTATGAGCATGTAACCAGGTGTGTGGATGAGGGTAGTGCGGTTGGTGTAGTTTACATGGATTTCAGCAAAGCCTTTGACAAATTCCACATGGGAGACGTATTAAGAAGGCTAGTCCACATGGGATACAGAGTGATCTGACAAGGTGGGTTCATAATTGGCTTAGCGGTAGGAGACAGAGGGTGGTGAAAGACGGCTGCTTCAGTGACTGGAGGCCAGTGACCAGTGGCGTGCCACAGGGATCCGTGCTGGGCCCCCTGTTGTTCGTCATTTATATCAATGACATAGATGACTATGTGGGGGGTAGGATTAGTAAGTTTGCCGATGACACAAAGATTGGCCGAGTGGTTAACAGTGAGGTTGAGTGTCTTGGGTTACAGGAAGATATAGGCGAGATGGTCAAATGGGCGGATAAGTGGCAGATGGAATTTAATCCTGAAAAGTGTGAGGTGATGCACTTTGGAAGGAATAATTTGACAGGGAAGTATATTGTGAAAGGTCTGACACTGGGAAGTTCCGAAGAACAAAGGGACATTGGTGTGTTTGTCCATGGATCTCTGAAGGCGGAAAGGCAGGTTAATAGCATGGTGAAAAAGGCATATGGCGCACTCGCCTTTATCAATCGGGGTATAGATTACAAAAGCAGAGAGGTCATGATGGAGTTGTATAGAACTTTGGTGAGGCCACAGCTGGAGCACTGTGTGCAGTTCTGGTCACCACATTATAGGAAGGATGTGAACACACTGGAGGGGGTGCAGAGGAGATTCACCAGGATGCTGCCTGGGATGGAACATTTAAATTCTGAAGAGAGGTTGGATAGGCTTGGGTTGTTTTCTATGGGTTCACTAACTGTCACTAACTGTCCTGTCTGGAGACAATACACGTCTCTTTAACCTGTGCTTAACGCTCTCTCCATTCACATTGTCTGTACCTTTAAGACTTGATTACCTGTAAAGACTCACATTCCAACCATTATTTTGTAAATTGAGTTTGTGTCTTTATATGCCCTGTTTGTGAATAAAACTCCCACTCACCTGATGAAGGAGCAGCGCTCCGAAAGCTAGTGGCTTTTGCTACCAAATAAACCTATTGGACTTTAACCTGGTGTTGTGAGACTTCTTACTTGTTTTCTATGGGGCAGAAAAGACTAAGGGGTGACCTAATTGAGGTGTTCATGATTATGAGGGGCATGGACAGGGTGGATAGGGAGCAGCTGTTCCCCTTAGTTGAAGGGTCAGTTACGAGGGGACACAAGTTAAAAGTGAGCAGTGGGGGGTTTAGGGGGGATTTGAGGAAAACCTTTTTTATCTAAAGGGTGGTGAGGGTCTGGAATGCGCTTCCTGGGAGGGTGGTGGAGGAGGGATGCCTCACATACTTTAAAAAGTACCTGGATGAGTACTTGGCCATAACATTCAAGGCTATGGGCCAAGTGCTGGCAAGTGGGGTTAGGTGGGCAGGTCAGGGCCTTTCATGCGTTGGTGCAGACTCGATGGGCCAAAGGGCCTCTTCTGCACGGTAGGATTCTGTGATTCTGACTCTATGATTCAATGCTTCAGTCGAGAATTTTGCGATTAGTTTTACCAATCCACTTTGCGTTAGTAACATTGGTTGCCCAATGGGAACCCTGTTTAGCTATCGAGAAGGATATGGACAAGGGGTAGAGTGGCCTTGCTTACAATCACTGTCATTCCGAACCCCCCTCCCAATTTAATAAGCAGCGTGATGTGCTGCTGGGGTCAATACTGAAACCGTGTGCGATGGGGCTGATCTGAGGGGGCCTGGAGAGGGGCAGTGGGAAGGGTCGGGCGTGAGGGAGTGGTGGTTAATTGTGGAGGACTGTGGATGATGGTTGGGAGGGTCGGGTGGGGACTGGGAGAAAGGGATGAGTGAATGGGGGTGATCCGAGATGATCAGAGGATTAGTTAGGGTGGATAGTGAGAGCCTTTTTCCTCGGACGGTGTTGGCTAGCACGAGGGGACATAGCTTTAAATTGAGGGGTGAGAGATATAGGACAGATGTCAGAGGTAGGTTCTTTACTCAGAGAGTAGTAAGGGCGTGGAATGCCCTGCCTGCAACAGTAGTGGACTCGTCAACATTAAGGGCATTCAAATGGTTATTGGATAAACATATGGATGATATTGGAATAGTGTAGATTAGAGGGGCTTTAAATTGTTTTCACTGGTCGGCGCAACATCGAGGGCCGAAGGGCCTGTACTGCGCTGTAATGTTCTATGTTCTAAGAGGTTGGAGAGGTTCAGAAAGAAATGTTGGTGATGTGTGGGATCCGGATTCCATCTGTTGTAATTATGGGGTTGGGGGAGAGGGTGGCATAGTGTAGGGCGGCACGGTGGCACAGTGATTAGCACTGCTGCCTCATAGCACCAGGGGCCCAGGTTCGATTCTGACCTTAGGAAAGTTAAAGTTTAAAGTTTATTTATTAGTCATAAGTAGGCTTACATTAACACTGCAATGAAATTACTGTGAAAATCCCCTAGTCGCCGCACTCCGGCACCTGTTCGGGAACACTGAGGGAGAATTTAGCATGGCCAATACACCTAAGCAGCACATCTTTCAGACTGTGCGAGGAATCCGGAGCACTCGGAGGAAACCCATGCAGACACGGGGAGAATGTGTAGACTCCACACAGACGGTGACCCAAGCCGGGGACCTGGGTCCGTGGTGCAGTGAGGCAGCAGTGCTAACCACTGTGCCTGTCTGTGTGGAGTTTGCATGTTCTCCCCGTGTCTGCGTGGGTTTTCTCCGGGTGCTCTGGTTTCCTCCCACAGTCCAAAGATGTGCAGGTTAGGTGGATTGGCCATGTTTAATTGCCCCTTAGTGTCCAAAGATGTGCAGGTTAGGTGGATCAGCCATGACAGGGTTCTGGGGATAGGGTAGAGGGGTGGATGGTCTTTTGGAGAGTGGATGAAGCCTCGATGGGCTGAATGGCCTCCCTCTGCACTGTAGGGATTGTATTTCTGGCGGTGAGAGATTCCTGGTTGGCTAAATGATGGACAGGATTTTGGAGGATCAATGGGAAATTTATGGGAATGTTCACTTTGAACTTTGTGGCTGGAATCTGAGGTTACGAGGCAACAGAGGAAGCTTAGTTCATCAAAAGGAGAGGAAGCATCTGTATTCTAAGGACTATGGAAATGCCATCATGCCAGAGGCTGGAGTATATGACAGGTATTATTGTTGATTTATGTATATTGAAGATGATTGATTTAAGGCTAATGAAAAGCAGGAGTAATTGATAAAATCTATAATTGATCTGTGTTGAATTATATATGATAGAATTCATTGGAGAGGTCTAGCCGCTTCACCTCAGGAGCTGCCCTGATCTTTTGATTTCTCCTAGCGGCCGCTGGTCAAAATAAAGGTTAAGTCTTTAAAGTGAGACACTGGCTTTGTGAGTCTTGTATTGTCTGAAATTTCTGATGGTACCGGCCATTTCGAAAACAGCACCAACAGACACCAAGATCCCTCTGCACCTCAGAGCAAGTTCCAACAACTTACTGATACCAATGCCCATCTGGGACCCTCCAGACCTTCCCCTCCTTCTGACCCCATCGCTTTGAATCCAGCCCTTGCCGTGTATTCACCTTGCCCTCTGACCTTGCCCTCTGTGATACTGAACATTCTCAGCAGAGGATTCAGTTTCTGTCCTCGCCTCAATGAACCTCAGGCTCGGCACGAAGCCGAATTCTTCTTCCGTCGCTTTCGTCTCCGTGCTCACATCTTTGGGCAAGAGTTTTTCCCCTTGCTAACCAATCCTTTCATCCGCATCCAATTTCCTCCTGCTACCTGGACCCCCTCCCTCTGGCCTCCTAGTGATCTTTCCATTGAGAACTGTTGGCATGACATTGGCCGTCTCAGTATCTCTGTCCCTCTCACTCTGTCTCCCTCTGAACTTGCTGCACGCTGTCTCTCCGGTGAAATCTGACCTTGTGATCAAACCTGCTGACAAGGTTGTTGTTGTCTGGCGTACTGACCTCTCCCTCACAGAGGCTGAGCGACAACTCTTCCTGTCGCCATTTTAACTCAGCATCTTGCTCTCCTGTCCACAAGTCCATCCTCAGCCCGTTGCAATCTTCCAGTGAAGCTCAACGCAAACTGGAGGAACAGCACCTCATCTTCCAGCCCTCAGAACTCAACAACTTCAAATAAGAACCCACCCACACACTGGCCTTCTATTCTGCTCCAGCTGCTCCTCCCTCCCTTAAACAGGAGTGACACCATCACATTTCCCCCTCTCCTCAGCTCTGAACTCACACAGACTCAAAACGTTAACTCTGTTTCTCTCTCCACAGAGAGGGATATGGGCCAAATGCGGGCAATTGGGCTAGCTTCGGGGTTTAACAAAAAAGGGCGGCATGGACAAGTTGGGCCGAAGGGCCTGTTTCCATGCTGTAAACCTCTATCACTCTATGACGCAGCTAGATGTACTGAGTTTTTCCAGCATATTCTGTTTTTATTTCAGATTTGCAGCATCTGCAGTATTTTACTTTTATGTCCATGCATTCCATGTTGAGATGTCCTTTTGAATGAAATGTGCACATAGGCCAGCATTAACTCTTGTGTTGTGTAGGGTTAGAGTTGTCAATGATTCTGAATGAAGAAATTGTTTGAATATTTGTGGGGACTGTCCTGAGTTACAATGAGATCCCCTCTGATACCCAGATACCAAGAGCGAAAGAGATTGGTAAATGAGGAGTCATGATTGGTGGAGATGATGTAGGCTGTACCTCCACCTTCCTTGGCCAATCTTTGGAAACTAGCTGGCCTGACTTCAGCACTTTACTCCAGTTAAGAGTTCCTCACCCTCAGTCCCCAGCCATTTCTCACTCCAGCTCTCCACTTCTGACATCTCCATCGATTTAGCTGAGAATCTGGAAGCCTATCACCCTTTGAGACCCATCACCCACCTCCACAGACTCGATGGAAGAGAGTTGGGATCTGTAGCAGGGAATAATCAGTGAAGGGGAGCGAATGGGTCTTTCTGGGAATGAGGACATCAAGTATTTATGTTCTCCAAAGTACTTGCAGCAACAATCCCACAATCCATAGCCACAGGAAGTAGCAGATCCTCCAATAGAAAGGAACTAAATGTGAGCCAATCAAGTTTACAATTTAAAATGCAATGGGAATATTTGAGCCTCGCAGTAAAATTGCCCTCCCCACCTGTCGAAAACGCTTTATGATATTTTTCTGTGTTGAGTTTATTTTTGGGGACTGATTTTAGCTCCTTTCCCACCAGGGGGCAATCACACACTGTCCCTGAATGAGCTGCTTCTGTTCAGGCTGTGGGTGCCCAACCAATAGGAGCACAGTTCTTGTCCATCAGAACTACCATAAAGCTAATGTTTTAACCCTGGACCCATGGCTGCTTGTTAGCCTCCCCGCCTCACGCCCCCCCCCCCCCCCCCCCGCCTCACCCCCCCCCCCCGCCTCACCCACTCCCCCCCCCGCCTCACCCACTCCCCCCCCCCCGCCTCACCCACTCCCCCCCCCGCCTCACCCACTCCCCCCCCCGCCTCACCCACTCCCCCCCCCCCGCCTCACCCACTCCCCCCCCGCCTCACCCACTCCCCCCCCCGCCTCACCCACTCCCCCCCCCGCCTCACCCACTCCCCCCCCGCCTCACCCACTCCCCCCCCCCCCCCGCCTCACCCACTCCCCCCCCTCCCCCCCCGCCTCACCCACTCCCCCCCCCCCCCCCCCCCCGCCTCACCCACTTCCCCCCCCCCCCCCCCCCAACACATATTCCAGTCTCTGTCTGGGACCCAAACAGTCATAGAATCCCTACAATGCAGAAAGAGTCCATTCGGCCCATCAAGTCCGCACTGATCACAATCCCTCTCAGCCCCTATCCCCGTAACTCCACGTATTTACCCTACTAGTCCCCCTGACACCAAGTGGCAATTTAACATGGCCAATTAATGTAACCCGCACATCTTTGTGTGATTATATTCTGCGCTGCCTCACCTATTCTGATCTCAGTAATTTTTTATTCACAGGTCTAGGGACCAATCCGATTCTTATTCAGTCCCCAGGAGTTGTGAAGGTGTTGGAGGGTGGAACGGTGCAGATACATTGTGCTTTGCAGAGCAGCAATGTAAATTACAGAGTGGAGAAATATACTGTACACTGGTACCACCCGCAAAATAAGAGTCAGATATTATTGAGTCATTTTCCAGATGGCAGATTTTACCACTCAGAAGGATTCTCCGAGCGATTTCAGCTTTCCAGAGATGTTACCAGTAACAGTTACAATCTGACCATCAGAGATGTGCAGCTCAGTGACTCCAATGTCTATCTCTGTGGGATTTGGGGATATATCTTTGGAAGTGGAACCCGGCTGAATGTGACCAGTGAGTATTTTCTCTGTTAGAATGCTTTTATTCCAAATAACGTTACTCTACAATCATTTCGTTTCAGTAGCTAGTTTATAATTTTCTCCTTTTGCACAACAGAATTATAATCAGAGTATATTGAGTAAACTGGAGCATATTCATCATCCACAATGAGTGGAAAGGTGGGTTATTAAAAGCACATTGCGCTAACATGCCACACAGAGTTGTTGGGAATTATTCGGGAGGCACAACAGAAATTCATCCCAAGGAGGAGGAAACATGCTATGGGGAGGATGAGGCATCCATGGCTGATGAGGGAAGTCAAGGACAGCATAAAAGCAAAAGAAAAAACATACAAAGTGGCAAAGGTTAGTGGGAAGCCAGAGGATTGGGAAGCCTTTAAAAGCGAGCAGAGAACAACTAAAAAAGCAATAATGGGGGGAGAAGATGAAATATGAGTGTAAGCTCGCTAATAAGATAAAAGAAAATAGGAAGAGTTTTTTTCAATATCTAAAAGGTAAGAGAGAGGCAAAAATAGACATTGGACCACTGGAAAATGAGGCTGGAGAAGCAATAATAGGAAACAAAGCAATGGCAGAGGAACTGAATAGTTACTTTGCATCAGTCACCTGAACCGATGGACTACACCCCAGGGTTCTGAAAGAGATAGCTGAGGAAATTGTGGAGGCATTGGTGGCGATCTTTCAGGAATCACTGGAGGCAGGAAGGGTACCAGAGGACCAGAAAATAGCTAATGTAACATCGCTGTTTAAGAAGGGAGAGAGGCAGCAGACGGGAAATTATAGGCCGGTCAGCCTGACTTCAGTCATTGGCAAGATTTTAGCTTCCATTATTAAAGATGAGATCGCAGAGTACTTGGAAGTGCATGATAAAGTAGGACTGAGTCAGCACGGCTTCGTCAAGGGGAGGTCATGTCTGACAAATCTGTTAGAGTTCTTTGAGGAGGTAACAAGAAAGATAGATAAAGGAGAACCAGTGGGCGTGATTTATTTAGATTTCCAGAAGGCCTTTGACAAGGTGTCACATAGGAGACTGTTAAATAAGTTTAGAGCCCATGGTGTTAAGGGTAAGATCCTGGCATGGATAGAGGATTGGCTGACTGGCAGAAGGCAGAGAGTGGGGATAAAGGGGTATTTTTCAGGATGGCAGCCAGGGACTAGTGATGTGCCTCAGGGGTCGGTGCTGGGACTACAACTTTTCACAATATACATTAACGATTTGGAAGAAGGAACTGAAGGCACTGTTGCTAAGTTTGCAGATGATACAAAGATATGTAGAGGGACAGGTAGTATTGCGGAAGCAGGGGGGCTACAGAAGGACTTGGACAGGTTAGGAGAGTGAGCAAAGAAGTGGCAGATGGAATACAATGTGGAAAAGTGTGAGGTTACGCACTTTGGAAGGAGGATTGGAGGCACAGACTATTTTCTAAATGGGAAAATGCTTAGGAAATCAGGAGCACAAAGGGACTTGGGAGTCTTGTTCAAGATTCTCTTGAGGTTAACGTGCAGATTCAGTCGGCAGTTAGAAAAGCAAATGCAATGTTGGCAATCATGTGGAGAGGGCTAGAATACAAGAGCAGGGATGTACTTCTGAGGCTGTATAAAGCTCTGGTCAGACTCCATTTGGAGTATTGTGAGCAGTTTTGGACCCCGTATCTAAGGAAGGATGTGCTGGTTTGGAAAGAGTCCAGAGAGGTTCAAAGAATGATCCCTAGAATGAAGAGCTTGTCGTATAAGGAACAGTTGAGGACTTTGTGTCTGTACCCGTTGGAGTTTAGAAGGATGAGGGGGGATCTTATTGAAACTTACAGGATATTGCGAGGCCTGGATAGAGTGGATGTGGAGAGGATGTTTTCACGAGTAGGAAAAACTACAACTAGAGGGCACAAACTCAGGCTAAAGGGACAATCCTTTAAAACAAAGATGAGGAGGAATTTATTCAGCCAGAGAGTGATGAATCTGTGGAACTCTTTGTCGCAGAAGGCTGTGGAGGCCGGGTCATTGAGTGTCTTTAAGACAGAGGTAGATTGGTTCTTGATTAATAAGGGGAGCAGGGGTTATGGGGAAAAGGCAGGAGAATGGGGATAAGAAAAAAATCAGCCATGATTGAATGGTGGAGCAGATTCGATGGGCCGAGTGGCCTAATTCTGCTCCTGTGTATTATGGTCTTATGGATGGTGGTGGGGGATAATGGGGTGTTTAGGCTTCCCAAAGGGGAACGGCAGGATGCTTAATACTAAACTTAAATCAAACAGACCCAGTTTCTAATTGCAAAGGGTCACCACCCTGGAATATTTTCCCTCTCCTTAAATCCTGTCCGACCAGTTCAGTATTTCCAGCATCTGCTGTTTTGATTTAAAAATGACTGCTTGGGTTTCCCAGGGGTCGGGGAATTTGGCAGTGAAAGGAAGCCAAGAACTTCCAACGCCGCAGGGTAAATACTTCTTCAGCACTCCTTGTGGGCCCAGAAAAGGAGCAGTACCTTCCCAGGACCCTTCAATACCCCATTTCTGACCTCCCTCTGCTGACCAATCTCCTTGTAAGAAGTTTAACAACACCAGGTTAAAGTCCAACAGGTTTATTTGGTAGCAAAAGCCACACAAGCTTTCGGAGCTGCAAGCCCCTTCTTCAGGTGAGTGGGAATTCTGTTCACAAACAGAGCATATAAAGACACAAACTCAATTTACATGAATAATGGTTGGAATGCGAATACTTACAACTAATCAAGTCTTTAAGAAACAAAACAGCATGAGTGGAGAGAGCATCAAGACAGGCTAAAAAGATGTGTATTGTCTCCAGACAAGACAGCCAGTGAGACTCTGTGGGGGTTACAAATAGTGTGACATGAACCCAATATCCCGGTTGAGGCCGTCCTCGTGTGTGCGGAACTTGGCTATCAGTTTCTGTTCAGCGACTCTGCGCCGTCGTGTGTCGCAAAGGCCGCCTTGGAGAACGCTTACCCGAATATCAGAGGCCGAATGCCTGTGACCGCTGAAGTGCTCCCCAACAGGAAGAGAACAGTCTTGCCTGGTGATTGTCGAGCGGTGTTCATTCATCCGTTGTCGCAGCGTCTGCATAGTTTCCCCAATGTACCATGCCTCGGGACATCCTTTCCTGCAGCGTATCAGGTAGACAACGTTGGCCGAGCTGCAAGAGTATGTACCGTGTACCTGATGGATGGTGTTCTCACGTGAGATGATGGCATCTGTGTCGATGATCCGGCACGTCTTGCAGAGGTTGCTGTGGCAGGGTTGTGTGGTGTCTTGGTCACTGTTCTCCTGAAGGCTGGGTAGTTTGCTGCGGACAATGGTCTGTTTGAGGTTGTGCGGTTGTTTGAAGGCAAGAAGTGCGGGTGTGGGGATGGCCTTGGCGAGATGTTTGTCTTCATCAATGACATGTTGAAGGCGCCGGAGGATATGCCGTAGCTTCTCCGCTCCGGGGAAGTACTGGACGACGAAGGGTACTCTGTCCACCGTGTCCCGTGTTTGTCTTCTGAGGAGGTCGGTGCGGTTTTTCGCTGTGGCGCGTTGGAACTGTTGATCAATGAGTCGAGCGCCATATCCTGTTCTTATGAGGGCGTCTTTCAGCGTCTGGAGGTGTCTGTTGCGATCCTCCTCATCCGAGCAGATCCTGTGAATACGGAGGGCTTGTCCGTAGGGGATGGCTTCTTTAACGTGTTTAGGGTGGAAGCTGGAGAAGTGGAGCGTCGTGAGGTTATCTGTGGGCTTGCGGTACAGTGAGGTGCTGAGGTGACCGTCCTTAATGGAGATGCGTGTGTCCAAGAATGCAACCGATTCCGGAGAGTAGTCTATGGTGAGTCTGATGGTGGGATGGAACTTGGTGATATCATCATAGAGTTGTTTCAGTGATTGTTCACCATGAGTCCAAAGGAAGAAAATGTCATCGATGTCAAAGAACCCCCAGCTTTTGTCGCAACACGACGGACTTCCTACAGAAACTCGGCACACATGGAGCAGTTGAACCAGGAGCGCTCCTCGTCACAATGGATGTCTCGGCACTCTACATCAGCATCCCCCACGGCGATGGCATTGCTGCAACGGCCTCAGTGCTCAGCGCCAACAACTGCCAGTTTCCAGATGCAATTTTACATCTCATCCGCTTCATCCTGGACCACAATATCTTCACCTTCAACAACCAGTTCTTCATCCAGACACACGGAACAGCCATGGGGACCAAATTCGCACCTCAATATGCCAACATCTTCATGCACAGGTTCGAACAAGACTTCTTCACAGCACAGGACCTTCAACCGATGCTATACACTAGATACATCGATGACATTTTCTTCCTTTGGTCTCATGATGGACAATCACTGAAACAACTCTATGATGACATCAACAAGTTCCATCCCACCATCAGACTCACCATGGACTACTCTCCGGAATCGGTTGCATTCTTGGACACACGCATCTCCATTAAGGACGGTCACCTCAGCACCTCACTGTACCGTAAGCCCGCGGATAACCTCACGATGCTCCACTTCTCCAGCTTCCACCCTAAACACGTTAAAGAAGCCATCCCCTACGGACAAGCGCTCCGTATACACAGGATCTGCTCGGATGAGGAGGATCGCAACAGACACCTCCAGACGCTGAAAGATGCCCTCATAAGAACAGGATATGGCGCTCGACTCATTGATCAACAGTTCCAACGCGCCACAGCGAAAAACCGCACCGACCTCCTCAGAAGACAAACACGGGACACAGTGGACAGAGTACCCTTCGTTGTCCAGTACTTCCCCGGAGCGGAGAAGCTACGGCATCTCCTCCGGAGCCTTCAACATGTCATTGATGAAGACGAACATCTCGCCAAGGCCATCCCCACACCCCGACTTCTTGCCTTCAAACAACCGCACAACCTCAAACAGACCATTGTCCGCAGCAAACTACCCAGCCTTCAGGAGAACAGTGACCATGACACCACACAACCCTGCCACAGCAAGACGTGCCGGATCATCGACACAGATGCCATCATCTCACGTGAGAACACCATCCACCAGGTACACGGTACATACTCTTGCAACTCGGCCAACGTTGTCTACCTGATACGCTGCAAGAAAGGATGTCCCGAGGCATGATACATTGGGGAAACTATGCAGACGCTGCAACAACGGATGAATGAACACCGCTCGACAATCACCAGGCAAGACTGTTCTCTTCCTGTTGGGGAGCACTTCAGCGATCACGGGCATTCGGCCTCTGATATTCGGGTAAGCATTCTCCAAGGTGGCCTTCGCGACACACGACGGCGCAGAGTCGCTGAGCAGAAACTGATAGCCAAGTTCCGCACACACGAGGACGGCCTCAACCGGGATATTGGGTTCATGTCACACTATTTGTAACCCCCACAGAGTTTCACTAGCTGTCTTGTCTGGAGACAATACACATCTTTTTAGCCTGTCTTGATGCTCTCTCCACTCATGCTGTTTTGTTTCTTAAAGACTTGATTAGTTGTAAGTATTCGCATTCCAACCATTATTCATGTAAATTGAGTTTGTGTCTTTATATGCTCTGTTTGTGAACAGAATTCCCACTCACCTGAAGAAGGGGCTTGCAGCTCCGAAAGCTTGTGTGGCTTTTGCTACCAAATAAACCTGTTGGACTTTAACCTGGTGTTGTTAAACGTCTTACTGTGTTTACCTCCCTGGGAGCCAGTGAGCATGCAAAGATTTCTCTCAAGGCTCTCGCAAGTTCCTCCCTTGCCTCTCTCAGTATTCTGGGGTATATCCCATCAGGCCCTGGGGACTTGTCTACCTTAATGTTTCTCAAGAACCCTAATACCTCCTCCTTTTTTATCTCAACATGACTCAAACTATCTCCACATCCTTTCCCAGACTCATCATCCACCAAGTCCTTCTCTTTGGTGAATACTGATGCAAAGTATCATTTAATACCTCGCGCATTTCCTCTGGCTCCACACATAGATTCTCTCCCCTGTCCTTGAGTGGCCAACCCTCTCCCTGGCTACCCTCTTGCTCTTTATATGTGTATAAAAAGCCTTGGGATTTTCCTTAATCCTGCTGGCCAATGCTTTTTCATTACCCCTTTTAGCCCTCCTTACTCCTTGCTTAAGTTTCTTTCTACTTTCCTTGTATTCCACACTTGCTTCGTGTGTTCCCAGTCTCCTAGCTTTGACAAATGCTTCCTTTTTCTCTTTGACTAGGCTCACAATATCTCTCGTTATCCAAGGTTCCCATAACCTGCCATACTTATCCTTCACCCTTACAGGAATGTGCCGGTCCTGAATCCCTATCAACTTACACTTGAAAGCCTCCCACATGCCAGATGTTGATTTGCCCTCAAACATCTGCCCCCAATCTACATTCTTCAGTTCCTGCCTAATATTGTTGTAATTAGCCTTCCCCCAATTTAGCACCTGAACTTGAGGACTACACGTTCTTTATCCATCAGTACCTTAAAGCTTACTGAATTGTGGTCACTGTTCCCGAACTGCTCCCTGACTGAAACATTGACCACCTGGCTGGGCTCATTCCCCCATACCAGGTCCAGTATGACCCCTTCCCTAGTTGCACTATCTACATACTGTTTCAGGAAGCCCTCCTGGATGCTCCTTACAAACTCTGCCCCATCCACGCCCCTAGCACTAAGTGAGTCCCAGTCAATATAGGGGAAATTGAAATCTCCCACCGCAACAACCCTGTTAGTTTAAAAACTTGCCAAAATCTGCCTACATATCTGTTCCTCAATCTCCCGCTGGCTGTTGGGAGGCCTATAGTAAACCCCCAACATTGTGACTACACCTTTCCTATTCCTGAGCTCTATCTATATTACCTCGCTGTATGAGCCCTCCGAGGTGTTCCCCCAGAGTACAGCTGTGATATTCTCCTTAACCAGTAGTGCAACTCCCCCACCCCTTTGACATTCCCCTCTATCCCACCTGAAACATCTGTATCCTGGAACGTTAAGCTGCCAATCCTGTCCTTCCCTTCACCAAGTCTCTGTAATGGCAACAACATCATAGTTCCGAGTACTAATCCAAGCTCTAAGTTCACCTGCCTTACCTGTTACACTTCTCACATTGAAACAAATGCACTTCAGTCCACCAGACCCTCTGATTAGCAATCCCACCCTGCCTGCTGTTTCTCTGAGTCTTACTGGTGCCACTGAGGTCCCAGGTTCCCCCTGAATCCCCTTGCCCCAAAATATATCCAACTCTGGAGATCAGAAATGAGGACAAAAAGGAATTGTCACTTGGAAAAACATCGGCGAATAATAAATAACTAGAATCATACAGCGCAGAAGAGGACGTTCAGCCCATCGAGTCTGCACTGACACATTAGAAACACCTGAACTCCCACCTAATCCCATCTGCCAGCACTTGGCCCATTGCCCTGAATGTTATGATGTGCCAAGGGCTCACATAGAAACCCTACAGTGCAGAAGGAGGCCATTCAGCCCATCGAGTCCACACCAACAACAATCCCACCCAGCAATCCCACATATTTACCCTGCCAATTCCTCTAACCTACGCAGTCCAGGACACTAAGGGGGCAATTTAGCACGGCCAATGCACCCTAACCAGCACATCTTTGGACTGTAGGAAGAAACTGGAGCACCCGGAGGAAACCCACGCAGACACGACGCTTGCTGGAAGTGATAATGGGAATAATTGATCTGGAAAATGTCAGTCCAGGCACAATGGGTCAAATGATTTGAGGGCATCCCAAATACTGCTGCAGGGGTCTTAACTCCAACAAGTCCCGTTTCAGATCACCCTGAACTCCCTATCCAAGCAAAATTTAAAAATTCTGATCCTTGTTTTCCAATCCTTCCATGGCCATGACCCTCCCTATCTCTGGAATCTCCTCCAATCCCACAGCCCTCCAATATACCTACACTCCTCTGATTGGCCTCTGATGTCTCTCTGAGATGAATCACTACCATTGGTAGCTGTGCCTTGAGTCGCCTGTGTCCTAGTCTCGGGAATTCCCTCACTACGCTACTCCTCACCACACCCTGCCTCTCTCCTCCTTTGAGACAATTCTTCGGACCTTATAGAGGTCTATAAAATAATGAGGGGCATAGACAAGGTAGATAGTCAATATCTTTTCCCAAAGGGAGGGGAGTCTAAAACTACATGGCATCGGTTTAAGGTGAGAGGGGAGAGATACAAAAGGTTCCAGAGGGGCAATTTTTTCATGATGTGGAGATGCCGGCGTTGGACTGGGGTAAACACAGTAAGAAGTTTAACAACACCAGGTTAAAGTCCAACAGGTTTATTTGGTAGCAAAAGCCACACAAGCTTTCGAAGCTCTAAGCCCCTTCTTCAGGTGAGTGGGAATTCTGTTCACAAACAGAGTTTATAAAGACGCAGACTCAATTTACATGAATAATGGTTGGAATGCGAATACTTACAACTAATCAAGTCTTTAAGAAACAAAACAATGGGAGTGGAGAGAGCATCAAGACAGGCTAAAAAGATGTGTATTGTCTCCAGACAAGACAGCCAGTTTCACTGTTGGACTTTAACCTGGTGTTGTTAAACTTCTTACTGCAATTTTTTCACCCAGAGGATGGTGAGTGTCTGGAACAAGCTGCCAGAGGTAGTAGTAGAGGCGGGTACAATTTTGTCTTTTAAGAAGCATTTAGACAGTTACATGGGTATGATGGGTATGGAGGGATATGGGCCATAATGCGGGCAATTGGGATTCGCTTAGGGATTTTAAAAAAAGGGCAGCATGGACAAGTTGGGCCGAAGGGCCTGTTTCCATGCTGTAAACCTCTATGAGTCTCTGACCCTCACCTTTGACCAAGCCTCTTTGTCACATGACCTGACATCTCCTCATGTGGTTCCAATGCAGCACCTTGGGATGTTTCATTTTGTTAAAGGTGCTACATAAATAAAAGTTGTTGTTATCTAAATCAATAACAAACTTTCATAACCAGTCAGTTTTATAATCTTCTGTCTCTGTTTAACATCTAAATTCTGCTGTTTGGCCTTTTCCTGTAAACACAACGGGCGGAATTTTACTGGCACATCCGCCCGAGTTTGGTACCAACCCGCCCGAGGCCAATGGAGAGTGCTGTTCTCCGAGCCTCACCCGCCCCCGGAATCGGGGCAGGCGTGTCGGTAAAATTCCGGCCAATCCTTTGTAACCTCCAGACTGGTTTTTAAATTGTTGATATTTTCCTCTTTTTAAAGGTGCGAATGTTCCAGTCCTTACCCAGTCTCCGAGTGTGGAACGTGTCACAGAGGGTCAGACTGCACGGTTACAGTGCACCATGGGGAAAGCTGCAGTGACAGACACTGATGTTCACTGGCACCGGGAGCTACCTGGGAAAGATAGGGAGAGAGTTTTAACACAGGATACAGGGAATCACACACACCGGAGCCCAGGTTTCACTGAGCGTTTCCAGCCTTCCAGAGACACCTCCAATAACAGCTTCATTCTGACAATCACCATGGTGCAGCCCAGTGACACGGCCGTCTATTACTGCTCAGTGTGGGGAGATATCAGTGGGAACGGGACACAGCTGAATGTAACCAGTAAGTCCAGTTTACATTGTAAGAAGGCTGTGATCTACATCGGACATCATTTAGTGCAATTGAGCTGGAAGATATCCAGCAGTTTTATTCTGTGAGTCTTTACACGGCCCTCTCTCTGTTACAGCATTGGACGTGGGGGTGAATGGAGAGCTGAGAGTTGTCTGGATCAGTCTGGGGGTTGCGCTGGGAGCTTTTCTCATTGCTGGAGCCATCCTCCTCTTGTGGATCAGACGAGCTCGCGTTAGGAAACAACGACTCTGTAGGTTCAAAAAAATATTTCAGAGAAATGATATTAACCTGAAATAATGTGGTCTGAGCGAGTGTGGTTAGATTAAACACCAGAAATAGATGTTTGAAGATTGGAACATTGATTCCTATCGCATTGTTACTCTTCTGCTGCGTCAGTTATAAGAATAATCTGAGTATTGATCCCCTCAATCTTGTCTTTTGCAGCCTCCTCTCTACAGACCTCGGGTCCAGACTATGAAAATATCCCTCGTTTACAGTGCACGGGGGTAAGTGACCGCCACATTCCCCACCGTCTGTTCCTCTTGATTCAGGATTGAAGAGATTTCATTGCCCTTTGACCTCCCCCCAATAATGCCTATTTCCTGGGTTTGGAGGTGAGGGGGAAAGCACGAGGAGCGGCTCTTCCCGCTCTCTGACCACCTTTACACTCGTCGATGCCAACCAGTGGACAGGGTTGTGCCAGGATTTTGAAAGGGCACAGACTGCGATGGCAGTGTGAATGTTTTAAAGTTTATTTATTATTAGTCACATTTATTATTAACACTGCAATGAAGTTACTGTGAAATTCCCCTAGTCGCCACACTCTGGCGCCTGTTCGGGTCAATGCACCCTAACCAGCACATCTTTCAGACTGTGGGAGGAAATCGGAGCACCCGGAGGAAACCCACACAGACACGGGGAGAATGTGCAGACTCCGCACAGACAGTGACCCAAGCCAGGTATCGAACCCGGGCCCCTGGCGCTGTGAGGCAGCAGTGCTAACCACTGTGCCACCGTGCCGCCCCAAATGAGGCCAAAAGGAGTGATCTCGGCCGTCCCAAGAGGATTCCCAGCTGTAATTAGATTCCTGCAAACCTCTTCACACCAGTTGCTCCGGTCAATCAGCCAACACATCTAACCTTGTGCCTACTCCAATTGGAAAGTAAACAGACTCATTACCCAATTGGATGATGTTTGAGTGTCAGGCAAACTGCCTTTTCCACCAATCCCCAGCCTCGGGGCAGAAGGTGGTTGTCAGACAGCCCTCTCCTCCTCTGCCACCTTTCTCCAGCAGGCACGTAGTGTCTTTGAGAAAGGGGCACCATCTGGAGCCTGCAGCGTTTGCTTCTTGGTCTTCACACATGCCTCGGAGATGGACATTAAATTCCACCCAATGTTTTTAAAGTTCTGTCCTTGTTTAGGACCAGATTCTTGCCACGGTGGAGAGGCTAGCTGGCCTGGTGAAAATCCTGGAAATGGTGATAAATCCAGCCCCCAAACCCAGCATTTCCCAAGCGTGGTGGGACTGGAGTGGGGCCGGGTTCACACAGAGGCAGTGAGTCATTTAAATCACCAGCTACCTCCACGGAAATGGGATTTTGGAAGAACTGCAGTGTCGAATCGGGAGTGTGCAGATTAGCACAGGTTAGAGGAGGCCTAAACTTTGTGGATTAATTTGGATAGCCGGAAACCCCTTTGTATAGGGTCCCGGGACACCTTTGGGAGAGGTATGGCACCATTTAGATTTGTTAAGAGTGAATATGGTTATGCTCTTTTAATGCACAAACTCATTGGAACTGTCAAGGAGCTTCCCAGCTGTCAAGGAACTGTCCAGCTATCAAACCTACCAGTGCTACCCAGGAAGTGTCAAACCCTTGAAGGAACTATCCAAGGATACAATGTGAGTTGGCATGGAGGGGCTAAGTGCAAAGGCTGTTGGTTAGGGGCATAAGTTGTCATCAGTTGGAACTAAGTTGGCATAAATGTAAGAGGGGACATGGGGGTGTGGGTGGGTGGAGGGCATGGTTTGTGGTAGGGAGTGTTTAGGGGTGAGGGGTGTGTATGGGCTAGAGGGATGTTTGTTTGATTAATTTCTGTTATTTGGACACTGTGCATGAGTCATGCTAAATTCTCCCTCAGTGTCTCCCTTCAAACAAGTGTCGGAGTGTGGCGACTGAGGGATTTTCACAGTAACTTAATTGCAGTGTTAATGTAAGCCGACTTGCGACACTAATAAATAACCTAAACTAAACTGTGCCAGAGCAGGGAGGGAGGCTGAGTACCCAGCTCTCCACTGCACGCGGTAACCTGTCCACACATTCCCCCCCCTCCACCTGCCCCCCACCCCCACCCCCACCCCACATTTCCACAAAACTCTGACCTATGGGAGGTCATTTGTAAAGGTTGGTTTTGTCAAGCTGGGAAATGTTTGGATCTACGAACCTGACCCAAAGACATAAATCAGATCCGTGGAGGGTCATAGTCCCCAAAAAGTGATAGCAACATTCATGTTCTACATGCACTTCCTCTACCCTCTTTTCATCTTACTTCATCAACACATAAGAACAAAGAAAATTACAGCACAGGAACAGGCCCTTCGACCCTCCAAGCCTGCACCGACCATGCTGCCCGACTTAACTAAAACCCCCTACCCTTCCGGGGACCATATCCCTCCATTCCCATCCTATTCATGTATTTGTCAACTCGCCCCTTAAAACTCACTATCGTATCCGCTTCCACTACCTCCCCTGGCAGCGAGTTCCAGACACCCACTACTCTCTGTGTAAAAAATCTGCCTCGTACATCTCCTTTAAACCTTGCCCCTCACACCTTAAACCTCTGTCCCCTAGTAATTGACTCTTCCACCCTGGGAAAAAACTTCTGACTATCCACTCTGTCCATGCCTCTCATAATCTTGTAGACTTCTATCAGGTCACCCCTCAACCTCCATCGTTCCAGTGAGAACAAACCAAGTATCTCCAACCTCTCCTCATAGCTAATGCCCTCCATACCAGACAACATCCTGGTAAATCTTTTCTGTAACCTCTCCAAAGCCTCCACATCCTTCTGGTAGTGTGGCGACCAGAATTGAACACTATATTCCAAGTGCTAAAGCTCTATAAAGCTGCAACATGACTTGCCAATTTTTGAACTCAATGCCCCTGCTGATGAAGGCAAGCATCCCTTCTTGACTCCCTTCTCCACCTGCATTGCCACTTTCAGTGACCTGTGTATCTGTACACCCAGATCCCTCTGCCTATCAATACTCTTAATACATCTCTCTCTTCCTCATGTGCTTACCAATGTCCCCTTAAACACATTGACAATATTCACCTCCAGAAGTCCTTGGGGCCACAAGTTCCACATTCTCACCATTCTTTGGGTAAAGAAGTTTCCCTGAATTTCCAGTTGGGTTTATTAGTGATTATATCCCTGAGCTTTGATATCTATAACATTTCAGTCCTGGTCAATAGTTTTTTTGCACATTCTCTGGTGCCTCTATCTCTCTTCTCTGAACTGGTTTTAGTGGCTGGAATTTTACCGCCCTGCCCGCCACGGGAATCGGAGCGAGCGAGGCACGGACCATAGAAAGTCCGCTGACCTCGGGCGGGATGTTACAATTTCAGGATGAGTGAGGCTGTACAATTGTGCCCAGTGTCTTTCAGACACAGCCCTTCAGTGCAATCCCAAGCCAAGTGAAAAATAGATTCTAATTCTCCTGAATGATTAGCAGGATGCTAAACCAGCAAAGTTTGCCGTGTGTGTGGCATCATAATGTGCTGGAGAGATTTGGCTGGATCCAGTTATCCTGTTTCACAATCTGACATTGCCCGTGTATCGCTGAATCCGATCTCTTTGCATTCCTTCACTAATTTTTACCATTTCATTTTGTTACAGAAATCAGGTCATCTCCAGGTTGATGCTAATCAGATTTATATGGTAACAAACTTGCATCTCAGAATCATCTAAAATCATTCCAAGCAAAAATCTAGTGTCAAAATGTTCATTAATGGTTTTTTTCTCTCTTTGTTCATAAGAATGTGTCTCCCCGAAGTAAAGCTGCTTCACGGTGACAGTTCAGGTATGTTTGAGTAAACCCCACTAACTATCCAGGAGTTACAGCGGTGCAGAGGGAGGACAATTCAGAGGGGTCGTGTAAAGAGTCACTGTGGGTGGAGCTCAGAAACAGGAAGGGCGCAGTCACTATGTTGGGGGTATACTACAGGCCTCCAACAGCCCAAGGGAAGTGGAAGAACGGATATGTCAGGAGATAATGGATAGGTGCAGGAAAAATAGGGTTGTTGTCGTGGGAGACTTCAAGTTCCCTGGTATAGACTGGAAATCGCGTAGGGCTGGGAGTCTGAATGGGGAGGAATTTGTAAAATGCGTACAGGAAGGTTCTTTGGAACAATATGTAGATAGCCCGACTAGAGAGGGGGCTATACTGGACCTAGTACTGGGGAATGAGCCCGGTCAGGTCTTCAAAGTTTCGGTAAGGGAACATGTGGCAAATAGTGACCACAATTCTGTTAGCTTTAGGATAGTGATGGAAAAGGATGAATGGTGTCCCAAGGGTAAGGTGTTGGATTGGGGGAAGGCTAACTTTAGTGGGATTAGGCAGAAATTGGCATCTGTTGATTGGGAGAGGCTGTTTGAGGGTAAATCCACATCTGGCATGTGGGAGTCTTTTAAGGAACAGTTGTTCGGGCTGCAGGACAGGCATGTGCCTGTAAAAAAGAAGGATAGGAAGGGTAGGATTCGAGAACCGTGGATAACCAGGGAAATTGAGGGATTGGTCAAAAAGAAAAGAGTGGCGTACATTAGGTCCAGGCAGCTAAAAACGGAGGGAGCTCTGGAGGAATACAAAGAAAGTAGGAAAGAACTCAAACGAGGAATTAGAAGGGCAAAAAGGGGTCACGAAATGTCCTTGGCAGACAGGATTAAGGAGAATCCCAAGGCATTTTATTCATACGTTAGGAACAAAAGGGTTGTCAGGGAAAAAATCGGACCTCTCAGGGACAAAAGTGGGGAATTATGCTTAGAGCCCAAAGAAGTAGGGGAGATCCTACATGAATACTTTGCGTCGGTATTCACAAAGGAGAGGGATGTGTTGACTGGGAGTGTCTCGGAGGGGAGTGTTGACCCGTTAGAGAAAATCTCCATGATAAGGGAGGAAGTGTTAGGTTTTTAGGGGATATAAAGACTGACAAATCCCCAGGGCCCGATGGAATCTATCCACGGCTGCTCAGGGAGACGAGAGATGAAATCATTGGGCCTCTGACGCAAATCTTTGTCTCATCACTGGACACAGGTGAGGTCCCAGAGGATTGGAGGATAGCTAATGTGGTCCCGTTATTTAAGAAGGATAGGAAGGATAACCCGGGAAATTATAGGTCGGTGAGCTTGACGTCCGTGGTAGGGAAGTTGTTGGAGAGGATTCTTAGAGATAGGATGTATGCGCATTTAGAAAGGAATAAACTCATTAACGATAGTCAGCATGGTTTTGTGAGAGGGAGGTCATGCCTCACTAATCTGGTGGAGTTTTTTGAAGAAGTGACGAGAATGGTTGACGGGGGAAGGGCCGTGCATAGAACATAGAACATAGGACAGTACAGCACAGAACAGGCCCTTCGGTCCACGATGTTGTGCCGAGCTTTATCTGAAACCAAGATCAAGCTATGCCACTCCCTATCATCCTGGTGTGCTCCATGTGCCTATCCAATAACCGCTTAAATGTTCCTAAAGTGTCTGACTCCACTATCACTGCAGGCAGTCCATTCCACACCCCAACCACTCTCTGCGTAAAGAACCTACCTCTGATATCCTTCCTATCTCTCCCACCACGAACCCTATAGTTATGCCCCCTTGTAATAGCTCCATCCACCCGAGGAAATAGTCTTTGAACGTTCACTCTATCTATCCCCTTCATCATTTTATAAACCTTTATTAAGTCTCCCCTCAGCCTCCTCCGCTCCAGAGAGAACAGCCCTAGCTCCCTCAACCTTTCCTCATAAGACCTACCCTCCAAACCAGGCAGCATCCTGGTAAATCTCCTCTGCACTCGTTCCAGCGCTTCCACATCCTTCTTATAGTGAGGTGACCAGAACTGCACACAATATTCCAAATGTGGTCTCACCAAGGTCCTGTACAGTTGCAGCATAACCCCACGGCTCTTAAACTCCAACCCCCTGTTAATAAAAGCTAACACACTATAGACCTTCTTCACAGCTCTATCCGCTTGAGTGGCAACCTTTAGAGATCTGTGGATATGGACCCCAAGGTCTCGCTGTTCCTCCACAGTCTTCAGAACCCTACCTTTAACCCTGTGATCCACATTTAAATTAGTCCTACCAAAATGAATCACCTCACATTTATCAGGGTTAAACTCCATTTGCCATTTTTCAGCCCAGCTTTGCATCCTATCTATGTCTCTTTGCAGCCTACAACAGCCCTCCACCTCACCCACTACTCCACCAATCTTGGTGTCATCAGCAAATTTACTGATCCACCCTTCAGCCCCCTCCTCTAAGTCATTAATAAAAATCACAAAGAGCAGAGGACCAAGCACTGATCCCTGTGGCACTCCGCTAGCAACCTGCCTCCAATTCAAAAATTTTCCATCCACCACCACCCTCTGTCTTCGATCAGACAGCCAGTTACCTATCCAATCGGCCAACTTTCCCTCTATCCCACACCTCCTCACTTTCATCATAAGCCGACCATGGGGGACCTTATCAAACGCCTTACTAAAATCCATGTATATGACATCAACAAATCCATGTATATGGATTTGTTGATGTCATATACACAGTCTATATGGGCTTTAGTAAAGCGTTTGACAAAGTCCCTCATGGTAGGTTGGTGCAAAAGGTTGGATCTCATGGGATAAAGGGAGAGGTGGCTAGATGGGTGGAGAACTGGCTTGGTCACAGAAGACAGAGGGTGGTAGTGGAAGGGTCTTTTTCCGGCTGGATGCCTGTGACTAGTGGTGTTCCGCAGGGCTCTGTATTGGGACCTCTGCTGTTTGTGATTTATATAAACGATCTGGAAGAAGGTGTAACTGGGGTGATCAGTAAGTTTGCGGACGACACGAAAATGGCTGGACTTGCAGATAGTGAGGAACATTGTCAGAGGCTACAGGAGGATATAGATAGGCTGGAAATTTGGGCAAAGAAATGGCAGATGGAGTTCAATCCAGATAAATGCGAAGTGATGCATTTTGGTAGAACTAGCGTAAGGGGGAGCTATACGATAAATGGCAGAACCATAAAGGGTGTAGATACGCAGAGGGACCTGGGTGTGCAAGTCCACAGATCCTTGAAAGTGACGTCACAGGTGGAGAAGGGAGTGAAGAAGGCATATGGCATGCTTGCCTTTATAGGACGGGGCATAGAGTATAAAAGTTGGGGTCTGATGTTGCAGTTGTATAGAACGTTGGTTCGGCCGCATTTGGAATACTGCGCCCAGTTCTGGTCGCCACACTACCAGAAGGATGTGGAGGCTTTAGAGAGAGTGCAGAGGAGGTTTACCAGGATGTTGCCTGGTATGGAAGGGCTTAGTTATGAGGAGAGATTGGGTAAACTGGGGTTGTTCTCACTGGTAAGACGGAGGATGAGGGGTGACCTAATAGAGGTGTATAAAATTATGAAAGGCATAGATAGGGTGAACGGTGGGAAGCTTTTTCCCAGGTCGGTGGTGACATTCACGAGGGGTCATAGGTTCAAGGTGAGGTGGGGGGAGGTTTAACACGGATATCAGAAGGACGTATTTTACACAGAGGGTGGTGGGGGCCTGGAATGCGCTGCCGGGCAAGGTGGTGGAGGCGGACACACTGGGAACGTTTAAGACTTATCTAGATAGCCACATGAACGGAGTGGGAATGGAGGGATACAAAAGAATGGTCTAGTTGGGACCAGGGAACGGCGTGGGCTTGGAGGGCCGAAGGGCCTGTTCCTGTGCTGTATTGTTCTTTGTTCTTTGTATAAAGAGGACACTTTTAACACTCAGTATTTACACTGCTGAGGCATCCTGTTCAGTTCCCTGTGTTCACTCTACGGCACCAATAGTTTGTGGGTGCCACAAGTTTAAAATACCTGAGACAGTAACTGCTGAATAATTGAGAGAACCAGAATACACAACACATACATGGGTGTAAAGTGAATGGAATGTCCAATATTAATGTCATTTCCTGACAGGAGAAGGTGGTAAAGGGGCGCTGCGCACAACTTGTCCTGGTCTCTATATTCTCCAAGGCGGCCTTCACGACACATGACAACGGGGAATCACTGAGCAGAAACTGATAGCCAAGTCCCGCACACACGAGGACGGCCTCAACCGGGATCTTGGGTTCATGTCACACTATCTGTTACCGCCACGACTTGCCTGGGCTTGCAAAATCTCACTAACTGTCCTGGCTGGAGACAACACACATCTCTTTAACCTGTGCTTAACCCTCTCTCCACTCACATTGTCTGCACCTTTAAGACTTGATCACCTGTAAAGACTCGCATTCCAACCATTATCTTGTAAATTGAGTTTGGGTCTGTATATGCCCTGTTTGAGAACACAACTCCTCACTCACCTGATGAAGGAGCAGAGCTCTGAAAGCTTGTGGCTTGTGCTACCAAATAAACCTGTTGGACTTTAACTGAATGTTGTGAGACTTCTTACTCTATGTATTGCCAGAATGCTGCCCTAACCCATCACCACGACTGCATCTCTAAACTGAGCGAATCAATGGTCCAAATTCCAGCCTGCTCACACTGTATCCTCAATTCCAAAGTCCATCACCACCTGCAATCTCCAATGATCCATTGTTTACCCACAATCCTGCACCCGATTCCCAGGGAAAACCGTTTCATTTTTAGGGTCCAGTGGTTAACAGGTCTCCGGGAGAGGGTTGTGGGTGGGGGGAGATTGAAGGGGATGGCCGGTGTATGTGCGAGAGCTTATCTATCAAATTACAAACAATATTCCTCCCACTGGCAGCGGCACAAAGTTGATCCAGACTGTTTCATCTGGGCGCCTCTGCAAAGATCAGCATTTATTTCCTATCCCTAATTTCCCTTGAACTGAGTTCCTCTCAGTCATTTCAGAGGGTCTGAAGTCACGTGTAGGCCAGACCACATAAGGGCAGATTTCCTTCCCTCAAGTACATTAGTGAACCCGATGAGTTTTTGCAACAATCGATGATAGTTCCATGGTCATCGTTACTGAGACTTGGGGCCCGATTTTACCATTTTGATTCCAAGTGCTGAGCAGACTGGAAACTGGGAGTGTTTCAGATCCGACTTTTACACCCGTTCTCAGGCGAACCATTACGCACTCTGCCTGAAACAATATCAGCGATTCCGATTCGCGCTGCACAGGCCTGTGGGCGGGGCTTAATGTGTCTGAAATCCAGCAGCTCCGCTCGGCGTCTCCAACTGCACATGTGCAGAAGAAAAAATGATAGAATGCCGTTCCCCTGCCTCATCCCTCCCGAAGCAGATAATGCCTCCCCCTGGCCCCCACAGACATTGTCCCACCCCCCCCCCCCACAACATTACTGACCCCCTTATCTCCCCACCCCCTCCCGCCACCCAGACCAATCGCGGGCCCTTCCTCCTTCTCCTCCCCCCCACTGACCTCCGGCAGAGTGGCAGCGGACACCCCTTCCATTAGAAGGGTCCCTTTCACGTTATGAGAGGGACTATACCAGAAGGACGAATCATCAACCTGCCTGTCCACCCAGCCACTGGAAGGTGCTCTCTCCCTGGGAGGAGAGAGGAGAGGGAGGAAGAAAGTGAGGTTTTTCCACCTGCAGAGGGGAGGACAACACAGAACACCGGGACACATCACATCAAAGGGCTGGGCTGGTGCCCCATTCATCAAATCTGTGTCTGAAGGAGAGCGGGGGGGGAAGAATACAAGATCATTTTCCATCAACAAGGGTGGGGGGGGTGAAGACACCCCGGACTTTGTACTGCTTGGCCCAGGAGGGCTGAAGAAGGGAAGTCCCCCCACCCACTGCTGCCCCCCCAACACCACCCCCCCCCCCCCCCTCCTCCTGACTGGGGCACCGGCCCTCCTCAGTGCCCTGTCCCTCATCCTCCCTCCTGCTCCTCCGTCCCCCTCTCTCCCTCTCTGACACCAGGGGGAGAATACCTGGACCCCCACCCTCCCTCATTCCCTCTCTGTCCACCAATACCTGGGCAGAGGCAGCACCCCTCCCCGCCCCCACCACACCCATATCCCTTCCCTCTCTACCCCTCTCTCTGCGCCTGATTATAAAGGCCAGAGAGGACCCTCACCCCGCCCCCCCAGGGATACACCCTGCCGTATATCTGGTCAGTCTCGGGGTGGGCATAGCACCACTTGATTAACATCATGGCGACAGCATCACCGATGGCAGGGCCATTCAGGCCCACCAAAGCCCCCACCACTCCCAGGGCCCTGCCACCTTTCAGCTTTATAACCAAACAACTCGGGGTCAAGTGCTACACCCACCCCGACATGACCATTGAGGCCTGCGTTCGGACAATGGTGGGGTTGTTGACCCCTCAGCCATTGTAACGGCTTCAAAGATGTACGGGAAGGCCGTATTCTTTCTGAAGGCCGAGCGGGCGGTCCACCTCACCCTGGAAAAGGGGCTCACGGTGGGCGGGACGTTCCTGGCGGTGGACCCCCTGGAGGCCACCGCCCATCGGATTGTCATCTCGAACGTCCCGCCCTTCATCCCCGTGGAGCTCCTCTTCCCCCACCTCCATCTACTGGGGGAGGTCAGGTCTGGGATGGCACTGATCCCACTCGGCCTTCGTGACCCAGCCCTCCGGCACGTGTACTCGTTCCAGCGCCAGGTCGATGCCCACCTTGCCCGGGAGGAGTGCCTCGAGGCGGGGTTCAATATCGCCTTTCAGGGGACCACCTACCGGGTCTTCTGGTCCGCGGACGGCGTGCGGTGCCATGCCTGTGAGGAGGCGGGGCATATTAAAAAAAACTGCCCCACATCCAAGGCCACCGACCCCCAACCCAAGGCGGCCGCAGCTGGCACCACAGCCCCCTCTCCCCCTAACCAAATACCACCTGGGCCCCCGCAAGGGGAGGCCACACCGGCAGCGGCTGCCACCTTGACTGCCAGTGGGGGGGGGGGGGGAGCCTCTACGTGGCCAGAAGACCCAAGGGAAGAAGGTGAAAAAGAAGGGGAGGAATGGAACCCCGACCCCCACTGCCCCAGTCACCCCGGCAGCCGGCTCGGGGAAAATACCCACCTTCGGCCCCCTTCCAACACCATCTACCGAGCTCAAGGACACTTCAACGCCCAGTGCTGGGCCCGGAGTCACGGGTGCGTGGGTTCCCGGGTCCGGGCAGGGGGGGGCATGCGACCCCGAGCCGGCAATAGACACACCTCCCAGGGAGGGGATGGGAAAAGCCAAGGGGCGGGGCAGGAAGGAGAGGGGCAGAGTGTGAGGGGCATCCCCTGCCAGGGAGCTGCCCCTCAAGAAGATGCACTACACCCCGGGGGAGGGGGAATCTGAGACCCGTGGGACTCCCCACACCCCCTCCCCCTAGCTTAGAGGTTGTGGAGCCCACGCCCCTCTCCCAGTTCATACCATCCTCTGCCCCGCCCCCATCCGTCTTCATGCCCCGCCCCCAGGACGGGGGCAAGAGCACGAAAAAGAAAACCGATAAAAAGAAACACGTGCTGCCGCAGTCCCCCAGGCGGGACCCCCCCGGGGGCCGTGTGAGGGCGGGACCCCCCCGGGGGCTGTGTGAGGGCGGGACCCCCCCGGGGGCCGTGTGAGGGCGGGACCCCCCCGGGGGCTGTGTGAGGGCGGGACCCCCCCGGGGGCCGTGTGAGGGCGGGACCCCCCGGGGGCCGTGTGAGGGCGGGACCCCCCCGGGGGCCGTGTGAGGGCGGGACCCCCCCGGGGGCCGTGTGAGGGCGGGACCCCCCCGGGGGCCGTGTGAGGGCGGGACCCCCCCGGGGGCCGTGTGAGGGCGGGACCCCCCCGGGGGCCGTGTGAGGGCGGGACCCCCCCGGGGGCTGTGTGAGGGCGGGACCCCCCCGGGGGCCATGCGAGGGCGGGACCCCCCCGGGGGCTGTGTGAGGGCGGGACCCCCCCGGAGGCTGTGTGAGGGCGGGACCCCCCCCCGGGGGCTGTGTGAGGGCGGGACCCCCCCCCGGGGGCTGTGTGAGGGCGGGACTCCCCCCCGGGGCCGTATGAGGGCGGGGCTCCCCGGGGGCTGTGTGAGGGCGGGGCTCCCCGGGGGCTGTGTGAGGGCGGGGCTCCCCCGGGGGCTGTGTGAGGGCGGGGCTCCCACGGAGCTGTGTGAGGGCGGCGCTCCCCCGGGGGCCGGTGAGGGCGGGACTCCCCCGGGGGCCGTGCGAGGGCGGGACCCCCCCGGGGGCCGTGCGAGGGCGGGACCCCCCCGGGGCCGTGTGAGGGCGGGACTTCCCGGGGCCATGTGAGGGCGGGACCCCCCCGGGGCCGTGTGAGGGCGGGCCTCCCCGGGGGCCGTGTGAGGGCGGGGCTCCCCGGGGCCATGTGAGGGCGGGACCCCCCCCGAGGCCGTGTGAGGGCGGGCCTCCCCGGGGGCCGTGTGAGGGCGGGGCTCCCCGGGGCCGTGTGAGGGCGGGACTCCCCGGGGCCGTGTGAGGGTGGGACTCCCCGGGGGCCCGGTGAGGGCGGGACTCCCCGGGGGCCCGGTGAGGGCGGGCCTCCCCGGGGGCTGTGCGAGGGCGGGGCTCCCCGGGGGCCCGGTGAGGGCGGGACTCCCCGGGGCCGTGTGAGGGCGGGACTCCCCGGGGCCGTGCGAGGGCGGGGCTCCCCGGGGGCCGTGCGAGGGCGGGGCTCCCCGGGGCCGTGTGAGGGCGGGCCTCCCCGGGGGCCGTGCGAGGGCGGGGCTCCCCGGGGGCCTGGTGAGGGCGGGGCTCCCCGGGGGCCTGGTGAGGGCGGGCCTCCCCGGGGGCCGTGTGAGGGCGGGGCTCCCCGGGGCCATGTGAGGGCGGGACCCCCCCGGGGCCGTGTGAGGGCGGGCCTCCCCGGGGGCCGTGTGAGGGCGGGCCTCCCCGGGGGCCGTGTGAGGGCGGGACTCCCTGGGGGCCGTGTGTGGGCGGGCCTCCCCAGGGGCCGGGTGAGGGCGGGGCCCCGTGTACCATTCCACCCGGTGCATTTCAGCACCCCGGAGGAGTTCCTTTTTAGCCTGCTGGGGGACTGCGGCAGCACCCCACTGTTTGGGTCCTTGGGCGACGGTGGCGAGGAAGGCCCCCCCCTCTCTATCCCGACCTCTGATGCTGGGCGCCCCTGACCTCGGGCCGGACAGTTCTCTGGATCTGTGGGGTTCCCAGGCGTCTGGGGCAGAGGGGGGTACTGAGCCGTCGCTGTCCACGGACCCACAAACCAGGGAGGAGCCCGGGGCAACCCCTCCTCCACCTGGGGGTGGGATCGGGGTGTGAGTTCGGACTAGTTGGCGGCTCCGTGCCGCCCACCGTATGCCCTGCGGCGGGGGACCCAGAGTCGAAGGACGACTGCCTTGAGGAGGTAAGCTGCTCGGTGGTGGGCACGGGGCCACTTTTGGAGTCTGCCCGGAGCGAGGCGAGGGATTCCCTCGTGCCCCCCTCCAAGTCAGCCCTTATCCCCTCTGGGGAACTCGGGGCCTTTCTTAAAAGACCACTCTGGTCGCCCTGACAGCGTCCGGCTCGCCCTCGACCGTTGGTCGGCCCTGGCGTTGCTGGTCCGATCCGCGCAGGCCTGCTCACAGCCCGCATCGGGTCTGGCTGGAAAAGAGCGCCGTTGGGTACAGGAGTTCCTCAACGGGCTCACGGGGGAGTGGACTGGCGCGTCTTGGCCCAGCGCCCCCCCACGCACTTGGATAAGTGGAGACGGTGGCACAATGCTACTGACATGAAGGTGACTATAGCCAGCCTCAACGTCAATGGCAGCAGCGAGCCACTCCGCAGGTTCCAAACATTCTTGGTCCTCCGCGACGGGAAGTATACGGTGTGTTTCCTGCAAGAAACCCGTACAATTCCGGGAGACAAACCCCGATGGCTCCTGGAGTGGCAAGGGTGGGGTCTACATGAGCCACCTCACGCTCGCTTCTAGCGGGGTGGCTATCTTGTTAGCCCCACATTTTCAGCCGGAGGCCGTGGGGGGGTCAAGGAGCCGGTGCCAGGCCGGTTGCTGCACTTGACGGTCCATGAGGGGGGCGTGGTCATTCACTTGCTGAATGTCTATTACCGTCCGCCGGACCGCAGCAAATGACTTTCTGAGAGAAAGTGTCCGCTCACCTCGACACCATCGCTGGGGGCGAATGCATCATCCTCGGGGGGGATTTCAACTGCACCCTCGAGACACGGGACCGCGCCGGCCCCGGGCTGCGCACTCCGGCGGTGTTGAAGTTGCGGGACCTGCTCAGGACCTGCAACTTGGTGGACGCCTGGAGACATCTCCATCCTGGCTCCAGAACTTTCACTTACGTGAAGCCTGGAGACAGAGCGTCCAGAATCGACCGCCTTTACATTTCGAGGGCCCAAGTAGCCGGCGTGCCGTCGGCCTCCATACGGCAGGTGCCGTGCATGGACCACCACCTGGTGTGGGCGGAGTTTGCTCCGTCTCGCGTCCGGGGGGGGGGGTCCGCGTACTGGCACTTCAACAACACGCTGCTGGAGGACGAGCGCTTCCTGGACTCGTTCCGTCGATTCTGGGCCGGCTGGAGAAGGAAGCGGGGAGGCTTCCCCTCCTTGAGGCTCTGGTGGGACGTGGGCAAGACTCACGTCCGGACCTTCTGTCAGGGGTACGTGAGGGGGTCGACGAGGAGGCGGAAATCCAGGCTCGAGGAGTTGGAGAAGGAGCTTTTCGACCTGGAGGCACGTCTCAGTCAGCCCGAGCGGACCCGGCCCTGCGGCTAGAGTACAGGGAGAAGAAGGGCGCGCTGCTGGACCTGCAACTGGTCGGGTCCCGCGGCGCGTACGTGAGGTCGCGGCTCCAGTTCCAGGTGGACCTGGACCGCGGCTCCCCCTTCTTCTACTCACTGGAAAAAGGGCGGGATAACCGTCAGCAGCTCCTTACGCTGCTGGCCGACGACGATTCCCCCGTCTCGGATCCGGAGGGCATCCGGGCCATTGCCCGGGATTATTACACCTCCCTCTTCTCTCCGGATCCGTCCAGCGAGGATGCCCACAGAGTTCTGTGGGAGGACCTGCTGCAGGTCAGCCCGGAGGGCGTCGGCCGGCTGGAGGCCAATATCAGCCTGGCCGAGCTGACCGGTGCCCTCAACAGCCTCCAACGGGTCAAGGCCCCGGGGCTGGACGGGCTGACCGTGGAGTTCTTCAGGGCGCTCTGGGACGTCCTGGGAAACGACTACGCGGGGGTCCTGGGGGAGAGCATAGCTACCGGGGAGATGCCCCTTTCGTGGCACAGGGCAATCATTGCCCTGCTGCCAAAGAAGGGGGATCTCCACCTTCTTAAGAGCTGGCGCCCGGTCTCCCTCCTCAGCACGGATTATAAAATCTCTGCCAGGGCTATGGCTTCACGCCTTGGATCCGTGCTGGACCACATGATCCACCCTGACCAGTCCTACACGGTCCCGGGCAGGTCGATTCATGACAACCTCCATCTCGTCCGATACCTAATGCACCATTCCCAGACGGCTGGTCTGTCGGGCGTCTTCTTGTCTTCAGATCAGGAGAAGGCGTTCGACAGGGTGGAGCACGGGTATTTACTCGGAACTCTGCGGGCATTCGGGTTCGGGACGCATTTCATTGCCCGGATCCGATTACTGTACTCTGCCGCAGAGTGTCTAATTAAGGTTAACGGGTCCCTGACGGCGCCCCTTCGCTTTGGGAGAGGAGTACGGCAGGGCTGCCCCTTGTCCGGCCAATTGTATTCTATATGCGTGGAGCCATTCCTGCGCCTCTTGCGGAGGAGGTTGTCAGGTTTGGCTCTGCGCGGCCCGGACGTCGGGGTGGTCCTGTCAGCTTACGCCGACGACGTGCTCCTCATGTTCATGGACCCGGCTGACCTGCGGAGGATGCGAGAATGCCAGGCGGTGTACTCCGCCGCGTCCTCCGCCAGGATCAACTGGGCCAAGTGCTCCGGACTCCTGGTCGGTCCGTGGGAGACGGACCCCCTTCCAGAGAAGCTTAGCCCTTTCACCTGGAGCAGGTGGTGGGCAAGTTATTGGAAGGTGTGATAAGGGATAGGATCTACAAATATTTGGATAGACAGGGACTTATTAGGGAGAGTCAACATGGCTTTGTGCGTGGTAGGTCATGTTTGACCAATCTATTAGAGTTTTTCGAGGAGGTTACCAGGAAAGTGGATGAAGGGAAGGCGGTGGATGTTGTCTACCTGGATTTCAGCAAGGCCTTTGACAAGGTCCCTCATGGGAGGTTAGTTAGGAAGGTTCAGTTGCTCGGTATACATGGGGAGGTAGTAAATTGGATTAGACACTGGCTCAATGGAAGAAGCCAGAGAGTGGTTGTGGAGGATTGCTTCTCTGAGTGGAGGCCTGTGACTAGTGGTGTGCCGCAGGGATCGGTGTTGGGTCCATCGTTGTTTGTCATCTATATCAATGATCTGGATGATAATGTGGTAAATTGGATCAGCAAGTTTGCTGATGATACAAAGATTGGAGGTGTAGTGGACAGTGAGGAAGGTTTTCAAAGCTTGCAGAGGGATTTGGACCAACTAGGAAAATGGGCTGAAAAATGGCAAATGGAATTTAACGCAGACAAGTGTGAGATATTGCACATTGGAAGGACAAACCAAAGTAGAACGTACAGGGTAAATGGTAGGACTCTGAAGAGTGTAGTTGAACAGAGGGATCTGGGAATACAGGTACAGAATTCCCTAAAAGTGACGTTACAGGTGGATAGGGTCGTAAAGAGTGCCTTTGGTACATTGGCCTTTATAAATCGGAGTATCGAGTATAAAAGTTGGAGTGTTATGGTAAGGTTATATAAGGCATTGGTGAGGCCGAATTTGGAGTATTGTGTCCAGGTTTGGTCACCTAGTTACAGGAAGGATGTAAATAAGGTTGAGAGAGTGCAGAGAAGGTTCACAAGGATGTTGCCGGGACTTGAGAAGCTGAGTTACAGAGAGAGATTGAATAGGTTGGGACTTTATTCCCTGGAGCTTGGAAGATTGAGGGGAGATTTGATAGAGGTGTATAAGATTTTGATGGGTATAGATAGAGTGAATGCAAGCAGGCTTTTTCCGCTGAGGCTAGAGGAGAAAAAAACCAGAGGGCATGTGTTAAGGGTGAAAGGAGAAAAGTTTAAAGGGAATATTAGGGGGGGCTTCTTCACGCAGAGAGTGGTGGGAGTGTGGAATGAGCTGCCGGATAAAGTGGTAAATGCACTTTTAACATTTAAGAAAAACTTGGACGGGTTCATGGATGAGAGGGGTGTGGAGGGATATGGTCCAAGTGCAGGTCAGTGGGACTAGGCAAAAAATGGTTCGGCACAGACAAGAAGGGCCAAAACGCCTGTTTCTGAGCTGTAATTTTCTATGGTTCTATGGTTCTAGGACCAATCTCCTCTACTTGAGTGCCCATCTCTGTCCAGTCGAGGAATCCTGGCCGGCGAACTGGAGGGAGCTGGAGGCCAAAGTCTCCGCCTGCCTGAGTCGCTGGACAGGACTGCTCCGAGTGCTGTCCTACAGGGCGCGAGTTCTCGTCATAAACCAGCTGCTTGCCTCCATATTGTGGTACCAGCTGGTCACTTTGACCCCTCCCCCTGGCTTTGTCACCAATATCCAGAAAACCCTCGTGCGGTTCTTCTGGGACAATCGACTGCACTGGGTCCCTGCCGCGGTTCTGCATCTCCCGCTTGAGGAGGGCGGACAAGGTCTGGTGTGTCTCCGCACACAGGTAGCGACCTTCCGCCTCCAGACCCTGCAGAAATCCCGTTACTTCGAGCCTCCTCCACGATGGCGTGCCCTGGCGACGGATTTCTTCCGCCAGTTGCACGGCCTGAATTACGATGTGCAGCTGCTGCATATAAATCTGGGGCACCTTCCGACCTCCTTGCGGGAGTTACCCGTCTTTTACCAGGACCTCCTCACGGTCTGGAACGCGGTCGCCTCGCAACACAGCGTCAGGAGTGGCGGCTCTCGTGCTCAGGAATCTGCTCCTCCAGCTGTACAACATCAGGTGGCTGGCGGAGAGGAGGGCCGTGGACGCCAGGGTGACCAAGATCGGGGACGTGCTGGATGGCGGAGGAGCCCCCATGTGCTGGCTGAGCGCGCGGGGGTGGCCGTCTGGCACGCGGCTAAAGCCATCCAAGACCGTAGGACAGTCGTGCTCGGCTCTGAGTGCACACGCGGTCTCGAGGCGGCGCAGGCGTGCGGTGGGATCCCGTTCGAGCGTTCCCCTGCTCGGACGGAATTTCACATTGGCCCAAACCGGTTTTTCCGGTTCACGGGTTCTCAGGATTGCCCCTTCTGTGGCCTTGTGGAGTCTGTGGACCATGTCTACGTTACGTGTTATCGGCTGCACAACCTTTCTGTTTCCTCAAAAACCTTTTATTGATGTTTTGTTTGCACTTCAGTCCCACGCTCCTGTTCTACGGGCACCTGGTGCGGAGAGGGGCGGGTCGGGATGGCGACCTCCTCATGAACCTGCTCCTGGGCCTGGTGGGACGCGCTATCAATAGGTCCAGGCAGCGGGCAATCGGCGGGGTCGTCCATCCTGACTGTCTGCCCCTCTACCGTGGCTATATTCGCGGCCAGGTGTCCCTGGAGAGGGAGCATGTGGTGTCCATGGGCGCAGTTGACGCCTTCCATGCCCGCTGGGCACCACAGGGGCTGGGGTGTATTATCAATCCTGATAATCACCTCTTGATTTAATGTTTTAAATTTCCTTTCGACTTTGTTTTTGGTTCAGGCTGTTCCCCTCCTTTTGGGGAGCTGCCCCTTTTAATTTGTCCCTGAGTTAATTTGAGTTAGTTTATTTGGTTGGTGTGAAAAGAGCTCCCTAATGGGTCCTAATTAATGGTGAAATCAGTTGCCTCATGCTCCCTATTTAAAGCAGGTGTGTCAGTCTCTCTGCCTGCATTCAGCAGGGAGCAACTGGAGAGCTGGCTGTGTACAGGTGTATGGTGTAAAAAAAGTAACTTGGTGACGGGACTTTCACCTCCGTGGAGTTATTACAGGTGGTAAAGGGGGAAGTGCTGGTCAGATTGGGCGTGCAGCCCATTAAGTCAATTTAAATACATGCAAATGCATTCAAGTGGCCATCGCGCCCATTTTGGGCACGGTCCCGATCGCCGCCACATTCGGGCCTTATTAAAGGGGGAATTGGCATGGAGGCTGGCACGGATCGCGCTACTCACCTCACGCCTGACTTTACCAAGTTTTCCCACCCGAAAACGGCCGCAATGCAATGATGAATCCGGGCCCTAGCTTTCAATTCCACCCCTCCCTATCTCAGGAATCTCCTCCAATCCTCTGAGATCTCTGCACTCTTCTAATTCTGGCCTGTTGCACGTCCCGGTTTTAATTCCTCCACTCTTGGTGGCCGTGCCTTCAGCTGCCTGGGCCCCAGGAACACTCCGACACTCGTCCTGTCTTTGAATAAAGCTTTGGTAATCTGGCCCAATATCCGCTTACGTGGCTCAGTGTCAAATCTTTACTCAACCCTGGGACTGTTTTAGTAAATTAAGAACACAAAATAAATGCAAGTGCTTTTCTTTCTTTTTAAACATCAGGTTGTTGCCGGTAACTGTCCCTCACCTTATTTCTAATTGTTTTTAATAGACATTGGAGACAATCGGAGCATTTCAGGAATCTACAAAATAATCTCCCACATCACTGGCCAGCTCCTAGACGACAGACTGCTCACCAGATTGGATCAAAAGCTCTTCTCCAGCGTCCCCGCAAAACCTTCTCCAGACCTGACACTGCTGTCCTAAACTGAAGCCCGCACACCCTCCAGTTCTCCAGGCCGCTTATCAGACTCCAACTGAAAGGAGGGCATTGCCCCTTAGGAAGGATGTTCTGGCCTCAAGTTTAGATGGGGAGAACAGGAGATATCTGGGAATAATACCAAGGCTCAGGCATTCACATTATCAGCATAAGTGCCACAAACTTGATTTTTATTCCTTTGAGTTGAAACGTCTGAGTGGTGATTTAATCAAGGTTCTCAATATGATGAAGGGAGTGGATAAAGTGGATCCGGACAAATGAATTCCTCTGATTGGAGAATCCGAGCAAGGGAACGGAATTATAAAATTTGAGTTAGGTCATTAGAAAGAGGAGAATCTGAGCTCAGAAAGTGAGTTAACCCCTTCCCAAAGCAAGAGTTACCCGGGGTTAACTGTCAATGAGTTTATCAGGATGAGTATCTGAATAATAGGCTGACACTGGCAATAAAATCCTTGGTAACTGTCCTGAATCGAGCATCTGGACTCTCCCAGTTTCAGCTCGTTCCAGTTTCCACATTGATAATCATTCTTTGGAAGGTGCATCCTTGGGTGGGAGCTGTCCTTCCAGTTGATGTTTCTGGCACAGGCAGTTACCAGAATGTTACATCTTTGTCCCAGTTCTTGCTGTTCTCTGTCCTTGAAGAGAGGCCATTGGACAACCAGCTGAACACACAGGTCTTGCAACAGTCCTATCCGGATAGAGGCTGGAACTCGGAGCTGACCAACACACCCCATGCCCCAACTATCTCCCCTTCCCAGAACCAGGCTGGGGAGTGAGCGAGGGGGGCACGGTGTGAAATCGGGTGGGATACAGGGGGTGCTGTGCCCATCGCTACCCTCCCCTCTCCCCAGGAGTGCTGCCCCAGCCCCTCTTAGACAAATTAAGACCCTTAAATGGCCAATTAATGGCCTTTATTCACTGCCAGTAGTATTTTACCAACTGCAGGATGGGCACTTTGCACCTGGGGAGGTCACCCAGTACAACCTGATACCTCCCTGCATCAGAATGGGGAGGTTGCCCTCCTGTTTGGATGCCAAGTGGCCTATGGCGTGCCCCGACCCCCGCATACCTACCCCCCACTCCACCCCCAGCGACAATAGCTGCTCCAGATGGAAGACTCCCCCCGCCCATTACCAGCATCCCCTGCCCCCTTAGCCTTTGTGATTGTCCGCCCCATACCCCACCTACCTGGTTGACCCAAAGCCCACTTCCCAGCATTCCAGGCTGCCTCCGTCATGGCTGGTCTGGGATCAATTGCAGTTCCAGCACTGACCACTGCCTCCGGTGGCACTGCTGGGCCTGAAGAGCTGCAGAGTCTCCGGTTGTCTGACAGGTCTTGGAGGCGGGACATTGCCTCAGAGGTGCAGAGGCTGTGCCTGTTAGACATTAATTAGCTGTTGAGTGTAAAATTAGTTTATGGTCTCCAGGGTGATAGGAGTGGGATTTTCCTGATTTTCCGGCAGTGAATGGGGGCACCAGCTCCACATGAACTCCTGGGCGAATGTTGTCCGTATTGAAATCATTTATAGAGGAAATAGAATTGCTCATTAGTTTGTGGCCAAGATTAAAAAGCCTCAGCTTCAGCTGGGAAAGCTTCCATTCAGCTAATAGGCTCCCTGTGCACGAGGGGAGGTTCCTGAATGTTGTTACCAATGACTGTCCCAGTTCCACTCTGGCCTTGTCTGGACCAATGTCCTGAAGAGTGTTCTTCCTGAGGGATCATGGTTCCCCCTTCAATCACCCCCACGGCCCCTTCATAACAGTATACCAACCCTCCCTCGACATTCCATGAAAACACCTCAGCGCTTTCTACACCTGTTTAATTCATCCTTGACCTTCTCTAATCTAAAGAAAACAAGTCCAGTTTCTGCAGTTCCTCCGTGTAACTGAGGTGTCTCGACCCTGGTACCATTCTGGTAAATCTCTTCTGTATCCTGTCCAAAGACCCAACATTCTTCCTCAACATCAGCGCCAGGAATGGGTGTGAACCCAGAGTTTAGGATCTCTCAACTTATCCTACCATTGTTAAAGATTTGTGTATATAAATGTCCAGGACCCCTCTATTCCTGCGCCCCCTTTAGAATCCTACCCCCCACCCCCACCCCGAGGGTTCATATTGTCTCTCACCAAATATTAGATTTTTCAGCATGCTGTTGTCTCAGTCAGGTATCTATTTCACTAGAATGTGTACGCTCTCCCGGAGGTTATTATCCTCCTCACTCTTCGCTACATATCTGCCTTTTGTGTCAAACATTGTAATTATGTCCTGTGCTAAATCCAGGTCAGCAATAAACATCAGAAAGAAAACCACATTCCTGATACTGACTCCAGGGGACATTGCTGCTCACTGTCCTGCAGTCCGTAAAACTAACTCTCACCGCAACTCTCTGCTTCATCCCCCCACGCCAACAGTATATTTAAGAAAGCCCACCAACGTCTTTACTTTCTCAGAAGACGAAGGAAATTTAGCATGTCAGCTACGACTCTCACCAACTTTTACAGATGCACCATAGAAAGCATTCTTTCTGGTTGTATCACAGCTTGGTATGGGGCTCCCGCTCTGCCCAAGACAGCAAGAAACTACAAAAGGTCATGAATGTAGCCCAATCCATCACGCAAACCAGCCTCCCATCCACTGACTCTGTCTACACTTCCCGCAGCCTCGGCAAAGCAGCCAGCATCATTAAGGACCCCACGCACCCCGAACATTCTCTCTTCCACCTTATTCCGTTGCGTAAAGGATACAAAAGTGTGAGGTCACATACCAACCAACTCAAGAACAGCTTCTTCCCTGCTACTGTCAGACTTTTGAATGGAATTACTTTCTACACCCTCGCTATGACTATAATACTACATTCTGCACTCTCTCGTTTCCTTCTCTATGAATGGTATGTTTTGTCTGTGTAGCGCGCAAGAAACAATGCTTTTCACTGTATGTTAATACATGTGACAATAATAAATCAAATCAAATCAAAGTGATTTATTTATTTTATTCTAATGTGGGATATGGCGAGGCCAGCATTTATTGCCCATTGCTAATTGCCCTTGAGAAGGTGGTGGTGAGCTGCCTTCTGGAACCGCTCCAGTCCATGTGGTGTAGGCACACCCACAGTGCTGTTAGAGAGGGAGTTCCAGCATTTTGACCCAGCGAAAGTGAAGGAACGGCGATATATTTCCAAGTCAGGATGATGAGTGTTTTGGAGGGGACCACCTTCCAGGTGGTGGCGTTCCCAGGTATCTGCTGCCCTTGTTATTCTGCTGAGGTCATGAGGGAGTGCAGAGAAGGTTCACCAGATTGATACCAGAGTTGAGGGGTGTTGATTATGAAGAGAGACTGAGCAGATTGGGTTTGTATTCGTTGAAATTTAGAAGGCTGAGGGGGGATCTTATAGAGACCTATAAGATAATGAAGGGGCTGGATAGGGTAGAGATGGAGAGATTCTTTCCACTTAGAAAGGAAACTAGAACTAGAGGGCACAGCCTCAAAATAAAGGGGGGTCAGTTTAGGACAGAGTTGAGGAGGAACTTCTTCTCCCAGAGGGTGGTGAATCTCTGGAATTCTCTGCCCACTGAAGTGGTGGAGGCTACCTCGTTGAATATGTTTAAATCACGGATAGATGGATTCCTGATCGGTAAGGGAATTAGGGGTAGAGGGATCAGGCGGGTAAGTGGAACTGATCCACGTCAGATCAGCCATGATCTTATTGAATGGCGGGGCAGGCTCGAGGGGCTAGATGGCCTACTCCTGCTCCTATTTCTTATGTTCTTATGTCATGGGTTTGGTAGGTGCTGTCGAAGGAGTCTTGGTGAGTGCTTATCCCCAAACTGACCCCCATCCGCCTCACGCCATGGGACGAAGGGTGGGGTGGGAGTGGGGGTTAATTTTACTGACAATTCAATTTTATGATTCAAATTCATCAAGTACTTTTTGAAAATCCACACGTGAACCACATTCCCCTCATCCTGTCTGACACGGCAGTCCAGCTTTTGCCTTTGCCAAATGTCAGCTGCTTATTATTTCCAGTGTCACAGGTACTCGCTAGAACTTTCCCATCTTCTTTCAACTTAAGGGTTGTCCTGGAGCACTGGAGAATTGCAACTGTTCCTTCCTTGTTCAAAAAAGCGTTTTGAGGGGAAGCCCAATGGTGACAGTTTAACATCAACAGTGGGGAGACTTCTGGAAACCAAGACAGAAACCGGATAATTAAGGAAAGCCAGATTTTGTTTGGGAGAATCATGTGTAAGTAACACGCTGAAGCTTTCTGGTGAGGGAACGAGGGAAGTTTGACGAGGATAATGCAGCTGATGTCACACAGCAGACTTGTGAGGAAAGTTATAATTCAGAGGGATGGAGGCAAATGGATACGGAATCGGCTGAGTAACTGGAAACAGAGAGTCATGGTTAATGGATGTTTTTTGGGCTGGAGGAAGGTTGGAGTGGAGTTCCCCAGGGATTGATATTGGGAACGTTGCTTTTCCTGATATATATTTGTGGTGAACCATCGTTGGTTCCCATTGGATAGTACTGAGCCAGGGCTGGCCAGTACTACAGGAATGTATATAGGTTCTGTGGGATTGTACTAATGTTGCTGTTGGGTTAGGGTGGGATTGATACACCTGTGTTTGTTACTGTTGTGGCACATCCCAGTCGGGCTCCTCCTCCTGGGAGAGATATAAGACTCCCTGCTCGGACGGGACCCCTTCAGTCTGGGATAGTGTGTTAAAGTTCTGATAGTTCCATTGTTAGTTAATAAAAGCCTTCTTTTACCGAAGCTTCGAGCCTCGTGTCCAATTGATGCGCATCAATATTGATGATTTACATCCTGGTGTGCAGGGGGCAATTTCAAAGTTTGCGGATGATACAAAACTCAGAAACATTGTGAACAATGAGGAGGACAGTGTTGAACTTCGGTAGAATGGGTGGACATGTGGCAGATGAAGTTCAATGGGGAGAAATGTGAACTGATTCACTTTGGCAGGAAGAGCGTAGAGAGACAATATAAAACAGGGATGCAAATCTCAAAGGAATGCAGGTCTCGAGGGATCGGGATGGATATGTGAATAAAGCATTAAAGGTGGCAAGTCAGACGGAGCGTTTAGTTAAAGAACAAAGAACAAAGAACAGTACAGCACAGGAAACAGGCCCTTCGGCCCTCCAAGCCTGTGCCGCTCATTGGTCCAACTAGACCATTCATTTGTATCCCTCCTTTCCCAGACTGCTCATGTAACTATCCAGATAAGTCTTAAACGATGCCAGCGTGTCTGCCTCCACCACCCTACTTGGCAGCGTATTCCAGGCCCCCACCACCCTCTGTGTAAAAAACATCCCTCTGATATCTGAGTTATACCTCGCCCCTCTCACCTTGAGCCCGTGATCCCTCATGATCGTCACCTCCGACCTGGGAAAAAGCTTCCCACTGTTCACCCTATCTATACCCTTCATAATCTTGTACACCTCTATTAGATCTCCCCTCATTCTCCATCTTTCCAGGGAGAACAACCCCAGTTTACCCAATCTCTCCTCATAGCTAAGACCCTCCATACCAGGCAACATCTGGGTAAACCTTCCTCTGCACTCTCTCTAAAGCCTCCACGTCCTTCTGGTAGTGCGGCGACCAGAACTGGACGCAGTACTCCAAATGTGGCCTAACCAGCGTTCTATACAGCTGCATCATCAGACTCCAGCTTTTATACTCTATACCCCGTCCTATAAAGGCAAGCATACCATATGCCTTCTTCGCCACCTTCTCCACCTGTGTTGCCACCTTCAAGGATTTGTGGACTTGCACACCTAGGTCCCTCTGTGTTTCTATACTCCTGATGGCTCTGCCATTTATTGTATAACTCCTCCCTACATTATTTCTTCCAAAATGCATCACTTCGCATTTATCCGGATTAAATTCCATCTGCCATTTCTCCGCCCAATTTTCCAGCCTATCTATATCCTGCTGTATTGTCCGACAATGTTCTTTGCTATCCGCAAGTCCAGCCATCTTCGTGTCATCCGCAAACTTGCTGATAACACCAGTTACACCTTCTTCCAAATCATTTATATATATCACAAATAGCAGAGGTCCAGTTCCAGAGCCCTGTGGAACACCACTGGTCACAGACCTCCAGCCGGAAAAAGACCCTTCGACTGCGACCCTCTGTCTCCTGTGGCCAAGCCAGTTTTCTACCCATCTAGCCACCTCTCCTTGTATCCCATGAGCCTTAACCTTCTTAACCAACCTGCCATGTGGGACTTTGTCAAATGCCTTACTGAAATCCATATAGACGACATCCACGGCCCTTCCTTCGTCAACCGTTTTTGTCACTTCCTCAAAAAACTCCACCAAATTTGTAAGGCACGACCTCCCTCTTACAAAACCATGCTGTCTGTCACTAATGAGATTGTTCCATTCTAAATGCACATACATCCTGTCTCTAAGAATCCTTTCCAACAACTTCCCCACCACGGACGTCAGGTTCACTGGCCTATAATTACCCAGGTTATCCCTGCTACCCTTCTTAAACAACGGGACCACATTCGCTATCCTCCAATGCTCAGCGACCTCACCTGTGTCCAATGAAGAGACAAAGATTTAATAAAGCACACAGTATCCTGGGCTTTATTAATAGGGGCACAGAGAACAAGGGCAAGGAGTGGTTTGGGTCTGGAATGTGCTGTCTGAGAGTGTGGTGGAGACAGGTTCAATGGAAGCATTCAAAGGGGAATGAGACTGTTCTGTGAAAAGGAGGAACGTGCAGGGTTACGGGGAGAAGGTGGGAAAATGGCATGAAGTGATTTGCTCGTTTGGAGAACCGATACAGTCACAATGGGCTGAATGGCCTCCTTCTGATCTGGAACAATTCTGCGATTCTGAAAGTTACTCCAGCATCAATGTTAGACTAACTGGCCTGTCGATACTGGGCTTCGCTCATCCCCTTTTATGTAACACTCCAGCTCCCCACATCGAAGGAGGATTGGAAGATTGTGGTCAGAGGGACCATAATGTTCACCTTTAATCCCCATAGTAACCCGAAGATGTATCTCATCCAGGTCAGAACGTCTTTCCACATTGGGTGCTGCCAATCTCTTGATCCATTTTTATTGAAAGGTTTCATGTTGTGTCAGTGTGTCATTGTTAGATCATGGCTTTGGCGAATAACTTTAAGCTTTAAATTAGGTCTTTTAATATTTTACCCCCTTTAAAGATTGAAACATGATGCTTGGAGTGATGAAATCACTTAGCTCAGCAAGCCGGCTCTTTGAACACCTTATGAGAAGCTTTCCCTGAATCTCAAACACAAGCTAAGTATTCTCGGTCTTGGGTGAGACACGGGTCCTGAAATGTTGGAGGGCAAGGCGGTTAAAAAAAACCCAAAATATCACAAGAAGCTTTTCAAATACATTTCAGATCTTGAACGTCCAATGTAACACTCAGCAACTCCAGTTATTGTCTCCAAATCGTTTCAATAATTGTTGGGCTGTGACCTGTCGCTGTAAATACAGCTGCCCAGATGGAGTTTAATTATAGCTGTCTCACACAGTATCATCCAAACAAAAGGTCACATCCTCTTGTAGATTTTTTGAAGAGAATAATACTGTGATTAGTCAAAGGATGGGATTCTCGACAATTCCTGCTGTCACACTCTCCCTCCCCTGTGGGTTCCTGCTGTCAGAGACCCCCTCCCCTGTGGGTTCCAGTTTTCACAGAACTCCCTCCCTTGTGGGTTCCTGCTGTCAGAGACCCCCTCCCCTGTGGGTTCCTGCTGTCAGAGACCCCCTCCCCTCCCCCAATGACTCCATTACCATGTGACTACTCGGATGGTTAAACTCCGATGAGATATACTCTGCTCTTTTGTTTGTCAACTCCTGTTCTCCAATAAAAACTCCTTGCTTCAAGACTTGCAACACACAATGGAAACTTGCGTTGAATATTTTGCTTCTTGCTAAGTCTCCTCTTTCATGAACGATAATAGACACTCAGTCCTCCAACACCTCCCCCCAAGAACAATTCATTGGAACTCAGACTGCGATCTGATGGTCCGGTCTATAAAAGGACACATGTTCCCCGGCTCAATGCTGCCCTTATCTGATCCCCTCAGCCATGCAAGTGATCGCTGGATACCGAGCACGAGCTCGAACCCACGGTCACTTTACCTCTCCCCATTGTGCGGGTACTGAGGCAAGTTGCAGCATTCACACCTTTCACCCTTGTGAGATGTTGTGGTTCAGTTCAGTCTGATGGGGCAACTTCCCTTTAACAACTCACTGCTGCATATTGTTTCATTTGTACGAGATGGAAAGATTGTCTCTATCTGTTGTTCCTGTGAGAGGTTATCGAGCATGGTATAATACTGTCAGGTTATTCTGAGAACTCTTCTGTTTTGTATCAGTGAGAACTCTCCCCATTCCCTAATCTTCTCACATCTTAGATGTTTTGAGTGCTGTATGTTTCAGAATTGGTTAACTTTGTCATGGTATTTTACTGCTCAAAGTTAAGTATTTTTTGCATTTTATCACGTAAAATAACCACTTGTTACACCGCAGTATGGTTGCTGTTTCTGTGGTTTCATCATTGGTTGTTGCCTTAGTTACTCAGACTGAGCTGGTCGAGCTTGGAGAATTAAATTGCTGCAAACTCGCCTCGCTGTGGCTTCGATAATCTGAGACACAAACTCAACGCAGATACTGAGAAGGAAATTGAAGGGTTTGAGAGGAAGAGCCGCTGAAATTCCACCAGGCTGTGAATTTCCATGGACAGGACATTGACACTGGGATGCTCGTCCCACTCGTATTAAACCCCGCCGCCCCTGCAAAACCTCACACCCATTCAGCCTCTGTCTCGCTTCAATGTTCAAAATTGCAGATAAAGCTCCCCTTTCTTATTCACTCATGGATGTGGACATCTGCTGGGTCAACACTTATAACCTTCCCAGTTAGAGCGGGAGGGCCCGATTTTACCATTTTCATTCTAAGTGCTGAATCTGGGCGTAATGCAGATCCGACTCAGAGATCTGCGTTCAGGTGCCCCCATACGCTCTCAGCCATCTCCAGTCCCATTCGCGCTGTGGGCGGGGCTTAGCGCGGCCGGAACGATCGGAGCTCTGAACCGCGCAGGCGCAGTTGGAAAAACAATTTGAAAAAGCGCGCCCGTGTCAGATCGCTCCCAGGCCGCAGAAAGCGGAGAAAGCGGCTCGGGAGCGACAAGCGGGAGCGAGGGTGCACACACACATCACTGTCCCCCTTATCCACCCCCCCACTACCCACACACATCACTGCCCCCCTTATCCATCCCCCCACTACCCACACACATCACTGTCCCCCTTATCCACCCGCCCCACTACCCACACACATCACTGTCCCCCTTATCCACCCCCCCACTACCCACACACATCACTGTCCCCCTTATCCACCCGCCCCACTACCCACACACATCACTGTCCCCCTTATCCACCCCCCCACTACCCACACACAGAATTGTCCTCCTTATCCACCACCGCCCCCCCCCCCCCCCCCCCCCCCCCACTACCCACATGCATCACTGTCCCCCTTAGGTCCCAACCTAAGTTAGGTTGATTGGCCAGATTAAAAATTGCCCCTTAGAGTCCTGAGATGCGTAGGTTAGAGGGATTAGCAGGTAAATATGTGGGGGTAGGGCCTGGGTGGGATTGTGCAGACTCGATGGGCCGAATGGCCTCCTTCTGCACTGTAGGGTTTCTATCATTTCTATCATTATCTACCCCCCCACTACCCACACACATCACTGTCCCCCTTATCCATCCCCCCACTACCCACACACATCACTGTCCCCCTTATCTACCCCCCCACTACCCACACACATCACTGTCCCCCTTATCCACCCCCCCACGACCCACACACATCACTGTCCCCCTTATCCACCCCCCCACTACCCACACACATCACTGTCCCCCTTATCCACCCCCCCACTACCCACACACATCACTGTCCCCCTTATCCACCCCCCCCACTACCCACACACATCACTGTCCTCCTTATCCACCCCCCCACTACCCACACACATCACTGTCCCCCTTATCCACCCACCCCACTACCCACACACATCACTGTCCCCCTTATCCACCCCCCCCCCCCACTACCCACACACATCACTGTCCCCCTTATCCACCCCCCCACTACCCACACACATCACTGTCCCCCTTATCCACCCTCCCCACTACCCACACACATCACTGTCCCCCTTATCCACCCCCCCCCCACTACCCATACACTTCACTATCCCCCTTATCCACCCTCCCCACTCCCCACACACATCACCGTCCCCCTTATCCACCACCCCCACGACCCACACACATCACTGTCCCCCTTATCCACCCCCCCCCCACTACCCACACACATCACTGTCCCCCTTATCCAGCCCCCCCACTACCCAGACCGATCAACACTCCTGCCCCCCCTCCCCCCCCACCGATCATCCGCAGAATGGAAGCTGACCACCCTGCCCCAACCCCTGCATCCCCACCAGATATCCATCTGCCCCTCCCACCCCCCTCCCCGCCACCAGATATCCATCTGCCCCCCCCACCCCCCTCCCCGCCACCAGATATCCATCTGCCCCCCCCCACCCCCCTCCCCACCACCAGATATCCACCTGCCCCCCCCACCCCCCCCCCACCACCAGATATCCACCTGCCCCCCCCACCCCCCTCCCCACCACCAGATATCCATCTGCCCCCCCCCACCCCCCTCCCCGCCACCAGAGGTCCAACTGCCTCCTGTCCCCACCTGTGAGCGATCGCCCCCCCCCCCCACCACCACCACCACCAGACAACTCCCTCCCCACCCCCCCCCTTCCCACCAGAGATACATCTGACCCGCCTCCCCCTCCCCCCACCCCAACCCCCCCCCCCCCCCCCCTCTCCCACCCCCCCCCCCCCCCCCCCCCCCGCCGCAACCAGACAACGATCTGGCCTCTCTCCCCTCCTCCCCTCCCAAACCGAGAATGATCTGACCCGCCTCCCTACTCCCCCCACCCACCGGTCTGAGTCAGGGAGCCGTTGGAAGCTCGGAACATGCTCTTCAGCAGCTGGAGTGCCCGATTCAGACTTTTATTTAGCAGGTCCATTACGACGCGGTTCCAGAGGACTGAGTGTCTATTATCGTTCATGAAAGAGGAGACTTAGCAAGAAGCAAAATATTCAACGCAAGTTTCCATTGTGTGTTGCAAGTCTTGAAGCAAGGAGTTTTTATTGGAGAACAGGAGTTGACAAACAAAAGAGCAGAGTATATCTCGTCGGAGTTTAACCATCCAAGTAGTCACATGGTAATGGAGTCATTGGGGGAGGGGAGGGGGTCTCTGACAGCCAGAACCCACAGCGGGGGGGGGGGGTCTCTGACAGCAGGAACCCACAGGGGAGGGAGAGTGTGACAGCAGGAATTGTCGAGAATCCCATCCTTTGACTAATCACAGTATTATTCTCTTCAATAAATCTACAAGAGGATGTGACCTTTTGTTTGGATGATACTGTGTGAGACAGCTATAATTAAACTCCATCTGGGCAGCTGTATTTACAGCGACAGGTCACAGCCCAACAATTATTGAAACGATTTGGAGACAATAACTGGAGTTGCTGAGTGTTACGTTGGACGTTCGAGATCTGAAATGTATTTGAAAAGCTTCTTGTGATATTTTGGGTTTTTTTTAACCGCCTTGCCCTCCAACATTTCAGGACCTGTGTCTCACCCGAGACCGAGAATACTTAGCTTGTGTTTGAGATTCAGGGAAAGCTTCTCATAAGGTGTTCAAAGAGCCGGCTTGCTGAGCTAAGTGATTTCATCACTCCAAGCATCATGTTTCAATCTTTAAAAGGGGTAAAATATTAAAAGACCTAATTTAAAGCTTAAAGTTATTCGCCAAAGCCATGATCTAACAATGACACACTGACACAACATGAAACCTTTCAATAAAAATGGATCAAGAGATTGGCAGCACCCAATGTGGAAAGACGTTCTGACCTGGATGAGATACATCTTCGGGTTACTATGGGGATTAAAGGTGAACATTATGGTCCCTCTGACCACAATCTTCCAATCCTCCTTCGATGTGGGGAGCTGGAGTGTTACATAAAAGGGGATGAGCGAAGCCCAGTATCGACAGGCCAGTTAGTCTAACATTGATGCTGGAGTAACTTTCAGAATCGCAGAATTGTTCCAGATCAGAAGGAGGCCATTCAGCCCATTGTGACTGTATCGGTTCTCCAAACGAGCAAATCACTTCATGCCATTTTCCCACCTTCTCCCCGTAACCCTGCACGTTCCTCCTTTTCACAGAACAGTCTCATTCCCCTTTGAATGCTTCCATTGAACCTGTCTCCACCACACTCTCAGACAGCACATTCCAGACCCAAACCACTCCTTGCCCTTGTTCTCTGTGCCCCTATTAATAAAGCCCAGGATACTGTGTGCTTTATTAAATCTTTGTCTCTTCATTGGACACAGGTGAGGTCGCTGAGCATTGGAGGATAGCGAATGTGGTCCCGTTGTTTAAGAAGGGTAGCAGGGATAACCTGGGTAATTATAGGCCAGTGAACCTGACGTCCGTGGTGGGGAAGTTGTTGGAGAGGATTCTTAGAGACAGGATGCATGTGCATTTAGAATGGAACAATCTCATTAGTGACAGACAGCATGGTTTTGTAAGAGGGAGGTCGTGCCTTACAAATTTGGTGGAGTTTTTTGAGGAAGTGACAAAAACGGTTGACGAAGGAAGGGGCCGTGGATGTCGTCTATATGGATTTCAGTAAGACATTTGACAAAGTCCCTCATGGCAGGTTGGTGAAGAAGGTTAAGGCTCATGGGATACAAGGAGAGGTGGCTAGATGGGTAGAAAACTGGCTTGGCCACAGGAGACAGAGGGTAGCAGTCGAAGGGTCTTTTTCCGGCTGGAGGTCTGTGACCAGTGGTGTTCCACAGGGCTCTGTACTGGGACCTCTGCTAGTTATGATATATATAAATGATTTGGAAGAAGGTGTAACTGGTGTTATCAGCAAGTTTGCAGATGACACGAAGATGGCTGGACTTGCGGATAGCAAAGAACATTGTCGGACAATACAGCAGGATATAGATAGGCTGGAAAATTGGGCGGAGAAATGGCAGATGGAATTTAATCCAGATGAATGCGAAGTGATGCATTTTGGAAGAAATAATGTAGGGAGGAGTTATACAATAAACGGCAGAGCCATCAGGAGTATAGAAACACAGAGGGACCTAGATGTGCAAGTCCACAAATCCTTGAAGGTGGCAGCACAGGTGGAGAAGGTGGCGAAGAAGGCATATGGTATGCTTGCCTTTATAGGATGGGGTATAGAGTATAAAAGCTGGAGTCTGATGTTGCAGCTGTATAGAACGCTGGTTAGGCCACATTTGGAGTACTGCGTCCAGTTCTGGTCGCCGCACTACCTGAAGGATGTGGAGGCTTTAGAGAGAGTGCAGAGAAGGTTTACCAGGATGTTGCCTGGTATGGAGGGTCTTAGCTATGAGGAGAGATTGGGTAGACTGGGGTTGTTCTCCCTGGAAAGATGGAGAATGAGGGGAGACCTAATAGAGGTGTACAAAATTATGAAGGGTATAGATAGGGTGAACAGTGGGAAGCTTTTTCCCAGGTCGGAGGTGACGATCACGAGGGGTCACGGGCTCAAGGTGAGAGGGGCGAGGTATAACTCAGATAACAGAAGGATGTTTTTTACACAGAGAGTGGTGGGGGCCTGGAATGCGCTGCCAAGTAGGGTGGTGGAGGCAGGCACGCTGACATCGTTTAAGACTTGCCTGGACAGTCACATGAGCAGTCTGGGAAAGGAGGGATACAAATGAATGGTCTAGTTGGACCAATGAGCAGCACAGGCTTGGAGGGCCGAAGGGCCTGTTTCCTGTGCTGTACTGTTCTTTGTTCTTTGTTCTTTAACTAAACGCTCCGTCTGACTTGCCACCTTTAATGGTTTATTCACATATCCATCCCGATCCCTCGAGACCTGCATTCCTTTGAGATTTGCATCCCTGTTTTATATTGTCTCTCTACGCTCTTCCTGCCAAAGTGAATCAGTTCACATTTCTCCCCATTGAACTTCATCTGCCACATGTCCACCCATTCTACCGAAGTTCAACACTGTCCTCCTCATTGTTCACAATGTTTCTGAGTTTTGTATCATCCGCAAACTTTGAAATTGCCCCCTGCACACCAGGATGTTAATCATCAATATATATCAGGAAAAGCAACGTTCCCAATATCAATCCCTGGGGAACTCCACTCCAACCTTCCTCCAGCCCAAAAAACATCCATTAACCATGACTCTCTGTTTCCAGTTACTCAGCCGATTCCGTATCCATTTGCCTCCATCCCTCTGAATTATAACTTTCCTCACAAGTCTGCTGTGTGACATCAGCTGCATTATCCTCGTCAAACTTCCCTCGTTCCCTCACCAGAAAGCTTCAGCGTGTTACTTACACATGATTCTCTCAAACAAAATCTGGCTTTCCTTAATTATCCGGTTTCTGTCTTGGTTTCCAGAAGTCTCCCCACTGTTGATGGTAAACTGTCACCATTGGGCTTCCCCTCAAAACGCTTTTTTGAACAAGGAAGGAACAGTTGCAATTCTCCAGTGCTCCAGGACAACCCTTAAGTTGAAAGAAGATGGGAAAGTTCTAGCGAGTACCTGTGACACTGGAAATAATAAGCAGCTGACATTTGGCAAAGGCAAAAGCTGGACTGCCGTGTCAGACAGGATGAGGGGAATGTGGTTCACGTGTGGATTTTCAAAAAGTACTTGATGAATTTGAATCATAAAATTGAATTGTCAGTAAAATTAACCCCCACTCCCACCCCACCCTTCGTCCCATGGCGTGAGGCGGATGGGGGTCAGTTTGGGGATAAGCACTCACCAAGGCTCCTTCGACAGCACCTACCAAACCCATGACATAAGAACATAAGAAATAGGAGCAGGAGTCGGCCATCTAGCCCCTCGAGCCTGCCCCGCCATTCAATAAGATCATGGCTGATCTGAAGTGGATCAGTTCCACTTACCCGCCTGATCCCTATAACCCCTAATTCCCTTACCGATCAGGAATCCATCTATCCGTGATTTAAACATATTCAACGAGGTAGCCTCCACCACTTCAGTGGGCAGAGAATTCCAGAGATTCACCACCCTCTGAGAGAAGAAGTTCCTCCTCAACTCTGTCCTAAACTGACCCCCCTTTATTTTGAGGCTGTGCCCTCTAGTTCTAGTTTCCTCTCTAAGTGGAAAGAATCTCTCCATCTCTACCCTATCCAGCCCCTTCATTATCTTATAGGTCTCTATAAGATCCCCCCTCAGCCTTCTAAATTCCAACAAATACAAACCCAATCTGCTCAGTCTCTCCTCATAATCAACATCCCTCAACTCTGGTATCAACCTGGTGAACCTTCTCTGCACTCCCTCATGATCTCAGCAGAATAACAAGGGCAGCAGATACCTGGGAACGCCACCACCTGGAAGGTGGTCCCCTCCAAAACACTCATCATCTTGACTTGGAAATATATCGCCGTTCCTTCACTTTCGCTGGGTCAAAATGCTGGAACTCCCTCTCTAACAGCACTGTGGGTGTGCCTACACCACATGGACTGGAGCGGTTCCAGAAGGCAGCTCACCACCACCTTCTCAAGGGCAATTAGCAATGGGCAATAAATGCTGGCCTCGCCATATCCCACATTAGAATAAAATAAATAAATCACTTTGATTTGATTTGATTTATTATTGTCACATGTATTAACATACAGTGAAAAGTATTGTTTCTTGCGCGCTACACAGACAAAACATACCATTCATAGAGAAGGAAACGAGAGAGTGCAGAATGTAGTATTATAGTCATAGCTAGGGTGTAGAAAGTAATTCCATTCAAAAGTCTGACAGTAGCAGGGAAGAAGCTGTTCTTGAGTTGGTTGGTACGTGACCTCACACTTTTGTATCCTTTACGCAACGGAATAAGGTGGAAGAGAGAATGTCCGGGGTGCGTGGGGTCCTTAATGATGCTGGCTGCTTTGCCGAGGCAGCGGGAAGTGTAGACAGAGTCAGTGGATGGGAGGCTGGTTTGCGTGATGGATTGGGCTACATTCATGACCTTTTGTAGTTTCTTGCTGTCTTGGGCAGAGCAGGAGCCATACCAAGCTGTGATTCAACCAGAAAGAATGCTTTCTATGGTGCATCTGTAAAAGTTGGTGAGAGTCGTAGCTGACATGCCAAATTTCCTTCGTCTTCTGAGAAAGTAAAGGCGTTGGTGGGATTTCTTAACTATAGTGTTGGCGTGGGGGGATGAAGCAGAGGGTTGCGGTGAGAGTTAGTTTTACGGACTGCAGGACAGTGAGCAGCAATGTCCCCTGGAGTCAGTATCAGGAATGTGGTTTTCTTTCTGATGTTTATTGCTGACCTGGATTTAGCACAGGACATAATTACAATGTTTGACACAAAAGGCAGATATGTAGCGAAGAGTGAGGAGGATAATAACCTCCGGGAGAGCGTACACATTCTAGTGAAATAGATACCTGACTGAGACAACAGCATGCTGAAAAATCTAATATTTGGTGAGAGACAATATGAACCCTCGGGGTGGGGGTGGGGGGTAGGATTCTAAAGAGGGCGCAGGAATAGAGGGGTCCTGGACATTTATATACACAAATCTTTAACAATGGTAGGATAAGTTGAGAGATCCTAAACTCTGGGTTCACACCCATTCCTGGCGCTGATGTTGAGGAAGAATGTTGGGTCTTTGGACAAGATACAGAAGAGATTTACCAGAATGGTACCAGGGTCGAGACACCTCAGTTACACGGAGGAACTGCAGAAACTGGACTTGTTTTCTTTAGATTAGAGAAGGTCAAGGATGAATTAAACAGGTGTAGAAAGCGCTGAGGTGTTTTCATGGAATGTCGAGGGAGGGTTGGTATACTGTTATGAAGGGGCCGTGGGGGTGATTGAAGAGGGAACCATGATCCCTCAGGAAGAACACTCTTCAGGACATTGGTCCAGACAAGGCCAGAGTGGAACTGGGACAGTCATTGGTAACAACATTCAGGAACCTCCCCTCGTGCACAGGGAGCCTATTAGCTGAATGGAAGCTTTCCCAGCTGAAGCTGAGGCTTTTTAATCTTGGCCACAAACTAATGAGCAATTCTATTTCCTCTATAAATGATTTCAATACGGACAACATTCGCCCAGGAGTTCATGTGGAGCTGGTGCCCCCATTCACTGCCGGAAAATCAGGAAAATCCCACTCCTATCACCCTGGAGACCATAACCCAATTTTACACTCAACAGCTAATTAATGTCTAACAGGCACAGCCTCTGCACCTCTGAGGCAATGTCCCGCCTCCAAGACCTGTCAGACAACCAGAGACTCTGCAGCTCTTCAGGCCCAGCAGTGCCACCGGAGGCAGTGGTCAGTGCTGGAACTGCAATTGATCCCAGACCAGCCATGACGGAGGCAGCCTGGAATGCTGGGAAGTGGGCTTTGGGTCAACCAGGTAGGTGGGGTATGGGGCGGACAATCACAAAGGCTAAGGGGGCAGGGGATGCTGGTAATGGGCGGGGGGAGTCTTCCATCTGGAGCAGCTATTGCCGCTGGGGGTGGAGTGGGGGGTAGGTATGCGGGGGTGGGGGCACGCCATAGGCCACTTGGCATCCAAACAGGAGGGCAGCCTCCCCATTCTGATGCAGGGAGGTATCAGGTTGTACTGGGTGACCTCCCCAGGTGCAAAGTGCCCATCCTGCAGTTGGTAAAATACTACTGGCAGTGAATAAAGGCCATTAATTGGCCATTTATGGGCCTTAATTTGTCTAAGAGGGGCTGGGGCAGCACTCCTGGGGAGAGGGGAGGGTAGCGATGGGCACAGCACCCCCTGTGTCCCACCCGATTTCACACCGTGCCCCCCTCGCTCACTCCCCAGCCTGGTTCTGGGACGGGGAGATAGTTGGGGCATGGGGTGTGTTGGTCAGCTCCGAGTTCCAGCCTCTATCCGGATAGGACTGTTGCAAGACCTGTGTGTTCAGCTGGTTGTCCAATGGCCTCTCTTCAAGGACAGAGAACAGCAAGAACTGGGACAAAGATGTAACATTCTGGTAACTGCCTGTGCCAGAAACATCAACTGGAAGGACAGCTCCCACCCAAGGATGCACCTTCCAAAGAATGATTATCAATGTGGAAACTGGAACGAGCTGAAACTGGGAGAGTCCAGATGCTCGATTCAGGACAGGTACCAAGGATTTTATTGCCAGTGTCAGCCTATTATTCAGATACTCATCCTGATAAACTCATTGACAGTTAACCCCGGGTAACTCTTGCTTTGGGAAGGGGTTAACTCACTTTCTGAGCTCAGATTCTCCTCTTTCTAATGACCTAACTCAAATTTTATAATTCCGTTCCCTTGCTCAGATTCTCCAATCAGAGGAATTCATTTGTCCGGTTCCACTTTATCCACTCCCTTCATCATATTGAGAACCTTGATTAAATCACCACTCAGACGTTTCAACTCAAAGGAATAAAAATCAAGTTTGTGGCACTTATGCTGATAATGTGAATGCCTGAGCCTTGGTATTATTCCCAGATATCTCCTGTTCTCCCCATCTAAACCTGAGGCCAGAACATCCTTCCTAAGGGGCAATGCCCTCCTTTCAGTTGGGGTCTGATAAGCGGCCTGGAGAACTGGAGGGTGTGCGGGCTTCAGTTTAGGACAGCAGTGTCAGGTCTGGAGAAGGTTTTGCGGGGACGCTGGAGAAGAGCTTTTGATCCAATCTGGTGAGCAGTCTGTAGTCTAGGAGCTGGTCAGTGATGTGGGAGATTATTTTGTAGATTCCTGAAATGCTCCGATTGTATCCAATGTCTATTAAAAACAATTAGAAATAAGGTGAGGGACAGTTACCGGCAACAACCTGATGTTTAAAAAGAAAGAAAAGCACTTGCATTTATTTTGTGTTCTTAATTTACTAAAACAGTCCCAGGGTTGAGTAAAGATTTGACACTGAGCCACGTAAGCGGATATTGGGCCAGATTACCAAAGCTTTATTCAAAGACAGGACGAGTGTCGGAGTGTTCCTGGGGCCCAGGCAGCTAAAGGCACGGCCACCAAGAGTGGAGGAATTAAAACCGGGACGTGCAACAGGCCAGAATTAGAAGAGTGCAGAGATCTCAGAGGATTGGAGGAGATTCCTGAGATAGGGAGGGGTGGAATTGAAAGCTAGGGCCCGGATTCATCATTGCATTGCGGCCGTTTTCGGGTGGGAAAACTTGGTAAAGTCGGGCGTGAGGTGAGTAGCGCGATCCGTGCCAGCCTCCATGCCAATTCCCCTCGTGTCCAGTTATCCTGTTTCACAATCTGACATTGCCCGTGTATCGCTGAATCCGATCTCTTTGCATTCCTTCACTAATTTTTACCATTTCATTTTGTTACAGAAATCAGGTCATCTCCAGGTTGATGCTAATCAGATTTATATGGTAACAAACTTGCATCTCAGAATCATCTAAAATCATTCCAAGCAAAAATCTAGTGTCAAAATGTTCATTAATGGTTTTTTTCTCTCTTTGTTCATAAGAATGTGTCTCCCCGAAGTAAAGCTGCTTCACGGTGACAGTTCAGGTATGTTTGAGTAAACCCCACTAACTATCCAGGAGTTACAGCGGTGCAGAAGGAGGACAATTCAGAGGGGTCGTGTAAAGAGTCACTGTGGGTGGAGCTCAGAAACAGGAAGGGCGCAGTCACTATGTTGGGGGTATACTACAGGCCTCCAACAGCCCAAGGGAAGTGGAAGAACGGATATGTCAGGAGATAATGGATAGGTGCAGGAAAAATAGGGTTGTTGTCGTGGGAGACTTCAAGTTCCCTGGTATAGACTGGAAATCGCGTAGGGCTGGGAGTCTGAATGGGGAGGAATTTGTAAAATGCGTACAGGAAGGTTCTTTGGAACAATATGTAGATAGCCCGACTAGAGAGGGGGCTATACTGGACCTAGTACTGGGGAATGAGCCCGGTCAGGTCTTCAAAGTTTCGGTAAGGGAACATGTGGCAAATAGTGACCACAATTCTGTTAGCTTTAGGATAGTGATGGAAAAGGATGAATGGTGTCCCAAGGGTAAGGTGTTGGATTGGGGGAAGGCTAACTTTAGTGGGATTAGGCAGAAATTGGCATCTGTTGATTGGGAGAGGCTGTTTGAGGGTAAATCCACATCTGGCATGTGGGAGTCTTTCAAGGAACAGTTGTTCGGGCTGCAGGACAGGCATGTGCCTGTAAAAAAGAAGGATAGGAAGGGTAGGATTCGAGAACCGTGGATAACCAGGGAAATTGAGGGATTGGTCAAAAAGAAAAGAGTGGCGTACATTAGGTCCAGGCAGCTAAAAACGGAGGGAGCTCTGGAGGAATACAAAGAAAGTAGGAAAGAACTCAAACGAGGAATTAGAAGGGCAAAAAGGGGTCACGAAATGTCCTTGGCAGACAGGATTAAGGAGAATCCCAAGGCATTTTATTCATACGTTAGGAACAAAAGGGTTGTCAGGGAAAAAATCGGACCTCTCAGGGACAAAAGTGGGGAATTATGCTTAGAGCCCAAAGAAGTAGGGGAGATCCTACATGAATACTTTGCGTCGGTATTCACAAAGGAGAGGGATGTGTTGACTGGGAGTGTCTCGGAGGGGAGTGTTGACCCGTTAGAGAAAATCTCCATGATAAGGGAGGAAGTGTTAGGTTTTTAGGGGATATAAAGACTGACAAATCCCCAGGGCCCGATGGAATCTATCCACGGCTGCTCAGGGAGACGAGAGATGAAATCATTGGGCCTCTGACGCAAATCTTTGTCTCATCACTGGACACAGGTGAGGTCCCAGAGGATTGGAGGATAGCTAATGTGGTCCCGTTATTTAAGAAGGATAGGAAGGATAACCCGGGAAATTATAGGTCGGTGAGCTTGACGTCCGTGGTAGGGAAGTTGTTGGAGAGGATTCTTAGAGATAGGATGTATGCGCATTTAGAAAGGAATAAACTCATTAACGATAGTCAGCATGGTTTTGTGAGAGGGAGGTCATGCCTCACTAATCTGGTGGAGTTTTTTGAAGAAGTGACGAGAATGGTTGACGGGGGAAGGGCCGTGGATAGAACATAGAACATAGGACAGTACAGCACAGAACAGGCCCTTCGGTCCACGATGTTGTGCCGAGCTTTATCTGAAACCAAGATCAAGCTATCCCACTCCCTATCATCCTGGTGTGCTCCATGTGCCTATCCAATAACCGCTTAAATGTTCCTAAAGTGTCTGACTCCACTATCACTGCAGGCAGTCCATTCCACACCCCAACCACTCTCTGCGTAAAGAACCTACCTCTGATATCCTTCCTATCTCTCCCACCACGAACCCTATAGTTATGCCCCCTTGTAATAGCTCCATCCACCCGAGGAAATAGTCTTTGAACGTTCACTCTATCTATCCCCTTCATCATTTTATAAACCTCTATTAAGTCTCCCCTCAGCCTCCTCCGCTCCAGAGAGAACAGCCCTAGCTCCCTCAACCTTTCCTCATAAGACCTACCCTCCAAACCAGGCAGCATCCTGGTAAATCTCCTCTGCACTCGTTCCAGCGCTTCCACATCCTTCTTATAGTGAGGTGACCAGAACTGCACACAATATTCCAAATGTGGTCTCACCAAGATCCTGTACAGTTGCAGCATAACCCCACGTCTCTTAAACTCCAACCCCCTGTTAATAAAAGCTAACACACTATAGACCTTCTTCACAGCTCTATCCGCTTGAGTGGCAACCTTTAGAGATCTGTGGATATGGACCCCAAGGTCTCGCTGTTCCTCCACAGTCTTCAGAACCCTACCTTTAACCCTGTAATCCACATTTAAATTAGTCCTACCAAAATGAATCACCTCACATTTATCAGGGTTAAACTCCATTTGCCATTTTTCAGCCCAGCTTTGCATCCTATCTATGTCTCTTTGCAGCCTACAACAGCCCTCCACCTCACCCACTACTCCACCAATCTTGGTGTCATCAGCAAATTTACTGATCCACCCTTCAGCCCCCTCCTCTAAGTCATTAATAAAAATCACAAATAGCAGAGGACCAAGCACTGATCCCTGTGGCACTCCGCTAGCAACCTGCCTCCAATCCAAAAATTTTCCATCCACCACCACCCTCTGTCTTCGATCAGACAGCCAGTTACCTATCCAATCGGCCAACTTTCCCTCTATCCCACACCTCCTCACTTTCATCATAAGCCGACCATGGGGGACCTTATCAAACGCCTTACTAAAATCCATGTATATGACATCAACAAATCCATGTATATGGATTTGTTGATGTCATATACACAGTCTATATGGACTTTAGTAAAGCGTTTGACAAAGTCCCTCATGGTAGGTTGGTGCAAAAGGTTGGATCTCATGGGATAAAGGGAGAGGTGGCTAGATGGGTGGAGAACTGGCTTGGTCACAGAAGACAGAGGGTGGTAGTGGAAGGGTCTTTTTCCGGCTGGACGCCTGTGACTAGTGGTGTTCCGCAGGGCTCTGTATTGGGACCTCTGCTGTTTGTGATTTATATAAACGATCTGGAAGAAGGTGTAACTGGGGTGATCAGTAAGTTTGCGGACGACACGAAAATGGCTGGACTTGCAGATAGTGAGGAACATTGTCAGAGGCTACAGGAGGATATAGATAGGCTGGAAATTTGGGCAAAGAAATGGCAGATGGAGTTCAATCCAGATAAATGCGAAGTGATGCATTTTGGTAGAACTAGCGTAAGGGGGAGCTATACGATAAATGGCAGAACCATAAAGGGTGTAGATACGCAGAGGGACCTGGGTGTGCAAGTCCACAGATCCTTGAAAGTGATGTCACAGGTGGAGAAGGTGGTGAAGAAGGCATATGGCATGCTTGCCTTTATAGGACGGGGCGTAGAGTATAAAAGTTGGGGTCTGATGTTGCAGTTGTATAGAACGTTGGTTCGGCCACATTTGGAATACTGCGCCCAGTTCTGGTCGCCACACTACCAGAAGGATGTGGAGGCTTTAGAGAGAGTGCAGAGGAGGTTTACCAGGATGTTGCCTGGTATGGAGGGGCTTAGTTATGAGGAGAGATTGGGTAAACTCACACAGCCCCCGGGGGGGTCCCGCCCTCACACGGCCCCCGGGGGGGTCCCGCCCTCACACGGCCCCCGGGGGGGTCCCGCCCTCACCGGCCCCCGGGGGGGTCCCGCCCTCACACAGCCCCCGGGGAGCCCCACCCTCGCACAGCCCCCGGGGGGGGTCCCGCCCTCACACAGCCCCCGGGGGGGTCCCGCCCTCACACAGCCCCCGGGGGGGGGGGTCCCGCCCTCACACAGCCCCCGGGGGGGGGGGGGTCCCGCCCTCACACAGCCCCCGGGGGGGGTCCCGCCTGGGGGACTGCGGCAGCACGTGTTTCTTTTTATCGGTTTTCTTTTTCGTGCTCTTGCCCCCGTCCTGGGGGCGGGGCAGAGGATGGTATGAACTGGGAGAGGGGCGTGGGCTCCACAACCTCTAAGCTAGGGGGAGGGGGTGTGGGGAGTCCCACGGGTCTCAGATTCCCCCTCCCCCGGGGTGTAGTGCATCTTCTTGAGGGGCAGCTCCCTGGCAGGGGATGCCCCTCACACTCTGCCCCTCTCCTTCCTGCCCCGCCCCTTGGCTTTTCCCATCCCCTCCCTGGGAGGTGTGTCTATTGCCGGCTCGGGGTCGCATGCCCCCCCCTGCCCGGACCCGGGAACCCACGCACCCGTGACTCCGGGCCCAGCACTGGGCGTTGAAGTGTCCTCGAGCTCGGTAGATGGTGTTGGAAGGGGGCCGAAGGTGGGTATTTTCCCCGAGCCGGCTGCCGGGGTGACTGGGGCAGTGGGGGTCGGGGTTCCATTCCTCCCCTTCTTTTTCACCTTCTTCCCTTGGGTCTTCTGGGCACGTAGAGGCTCCGCTCCCCCCCCCCCCACTGGCAGTCAAGGTGGCAGCCGCTGCCGGTGTGGCCTCCCCTTGCGGGGGCCCAGGTGGTATTTGGTTAGGGGGAGAGGGGGCTGTGGTGCCAGCTGCGGCCGCCTTGGGTTGGGGGTCGGTGGCCTTGGATGTGGGGCAGATTTTTTAAATATGCCCCGCCTCCTCACAGGCATGGCACCGCACGCCGTCCGCGGACCAGAAGACCCGGTAGGTGGTCCCCTGAAAGGCGATATTGAACCCCGCCTCGAGGCACTCCTCCCGGGCAAGGTGGGCATCGACCTGGCGCTGGAAGGAGTACACGTGCCGGAGGGCTGGGTCACGAAGGCCGAGCGGGTTCAGTGCCACCCCAGACCTGACCTCCCCCAGTAGATGGAGTTGGGGGTGAAGGAGCTCCACGGGGATGAAGGGCGAGACGTTCGAGATGACAATCCGATGGGCGGTGGCCTCCAGGGGGTCCACCGCCAGGAACGTCCCGCCCACCGTGAGCCCCTTTTCCAGGGTGAGGTGGACCGCCCGCTCGGCCTTCAGAAAGAATACGGCCTTCCCGTACATCTTTGAAGCCGTTACAATGGCTGAGGGGTCAACAACCCCACCATTGTCCGAACGCAGGCCTCAATGGTCATGTCGGGGTGGGTGTAGCACTTGACCCCGAGTTGTTTGGTTATAAAGCTGAAAGGTGGCAGGGCCCTGGGAGTGGTGGGGGCTTTGGTGGGCCTGAATGGCCCTGCCATCGGTGGTGCTGTCGCCATGATGTTAATCAAGTGGTGCTACGCCCACCCCGAGACTGACCAGATATACGGCAGGGTGTATCCCTGGGGGGGTGGGGGGGGGGGGGGGTGGGGTGGGGTGGGGGGGGGGGGTGAGGGGCCTCTCTGGCCTTTATAATCAGGCGCAGAGAGAGGGGTAGAGAGGGAAGGGATATGGGTGAGGTGGGGGCGGGGAGGGGTGGGGGCGGGGAGGGGTGGGGGCGGGGAGGGGTGGGGGCGGGGAGGGGTGCTGCCTCTGCCCAGGTATTGGTGGACAGAGAGGGAATGAGGGAGGGTGGGGGTCCAGGTATTCTCCCCCTGGTGTCAGAGAGGGAGAGAAGGGGACGGAGGAGCAGGAGGGAGGATGAGGGACAGGGCACTGAGGAGGGCTGGTGCCCCAGTCAGGAGGAGGGGGGGGGGGGCGGTGGTGTTGGGGGGGCAGCAGTGCGTGGGGGGATTCCCTTCTTCAGCCCTCCTGGGCCAAGCAGTACAAAGTCCGGGGTGTCTTCACCCCCCCCACCCTTGTTGATGGAAAATGATCTTGTATTCTTCCCCCCCCGCTCTCCTTCAGGCACCAGCCCAGACCTTTGATGTGATGTGTCCCGGTGTTCTGTGTTGTCCTCCCCTCTGCAGGTGGAAAAACCTCACTTTCTTCCTCCCTCTCCTCTCTCCTCCCAGGGAGAGAGCACCTTCCAGTGGCTGGGTGGACAGGCAGGTTGATGATTCGTCCTTCTGGTATAGTCCCTCTCATAATGTGAAAGGGACCCTTCTAATGGAAGGGGTGTCCGCTGCCACTCTGCCTGAGGTCAGTGGGGGGGAGGGGAAGGAGGAAGGGCCCGCGATTGGTCTGGGTGGCGGGAGGGGGTGGGGAGATAAGGGGGTCAGTAATGTTGTGGGGGGGGGGGGGTGGGACAATGTCTGTGGGGGCCAGGGGGAGGCATTATCTGCTTCGGGAGGGATGAGGCAGGGGATCGGCATTCTATCATTTTTCTTCTGCACATGTGCAGTTGGAGACGCCGAGCGGAGCTGCTGGATTTCAGACACATTAAGCCCCGCCCACAGGCCTGTGCAGCGCGAATCGGAATCGCTGATATTGTTTCAGGCAGAGTGCGTAATGGTTCGCCTGAGAATGGGTGTAAAAGTCGGATCTGAAACACTCCCAGTTTCCAGTCCGCTCAGCACTTGGAATCAAAATGGTAAAATCGGGCCCCAAGTCTCAGTAACGATGACCATGGAACTATCATCGATTGTTGCAAAAACTCATCGGGTTCACTAATGTCCTTGAGGGAAGGAAATCTGCCCTTATGTGGTCTGGCCTACACGTGACTTCAGACCCTCTGAAATGGCTGAGAGGAACTCAGTTCAAGGGAAATTAGGGATAGGAAATAAATGCTGATCTTTGCAGAGGCGCCCAGATGAAACAGTCTGGATCAACTTTGTGCCGCTGCCAGCGGGAGGAATATTGTTTGTAATTTGATAGATAAGCTCTCGCACATACACCGGCCATCCCCTTCAATCTCCCCCCACCCACAACCCTCTCCCGGAGACCTGTTAACCACTGGACCCTATAAATGAAACGGTTTTCCCTGGGAATCGGGTGCAGGATTGTGGGTAAACAATGGATCATTGGAGATTGCAGGTGGTGATGGACTTTGGAATTGAGGATACAGTGTGAGCAGGCTGGAATTTGGACCATTGATTCGCTCAGTTTAGAGATGCAGTCGTGGTGATGGGTTAGGGCAGCATTCTGGCAATACATAGAGTAAGAAGTCTCACAACATTCAGTTAAAGTCCAACAGGTTTATTTGGTAGCACAAGCCACAAGCTTTCAGAGCTCTGCTCCTTCATCAGGTGAGTGAGGAGTTGTGTTCTCAAACAGGGCATATAAAGACCCAAACTCAATTTACCAAGATAATGGTTGGAATGCGAGTCTTTACAGGTGATCAAGTCTTAAAGGTACAGACAATGTGAGTGGAGAGAGGGTTAAGCACAGGTTAAAGAGATGTGTATTGTCTCCAGCCAGGACAGTTAGTGAGATTTTGCAAGCCCAGGCAAGTCGTGGCGGTAACAGATAGTGTGACATGAACCCAAGATCCCGGTTGAGGCTGTCCTCATGTGTGCGGGACTTGGCTATCAGTCTGTGCTCAGTCATTCCGCGTTGTCATGTGTCGTGAAGGCCGTCTTGGAGAACACAGAGACCAGGACAAGTTGTGCGCAGCGCCCCTTTACCACCTTCTCCTGTCAGGAAATGACATTAATATTGGACATTCCATTCACTTTACACCCATGTATGTGTTGTGTATTCTGGTTCTCTCAATTATTCAGCAGTTACTGTCTCAGGTATTTTAAACTTGTGGCACCCACAAACTATTGGTGCCGTAGAGTGAACACAGGGAACTGAACAGGATGCCTCAGCAGTGTAAATACTGAGTGTTAAAAGTGTCCTCTTTATACAAAGAACAAAGAACAATACAGCACAGGAACAGGCCCTTCGGCCCTCCAAGCCCACGCCGTTCCCTGGTCCCAACTAGACCATTCTTTTGTATCCCTCCATTCCCACTCCGTTCATGTGGCTATCTAGATAAGTCTTAAACGTTCCCAGTGTGTCCGCCTCCACCACCTTGCCCGGCAGCGCATTCCAGGCCCCCACGACCCTCTGTGTAAAATACGTCCTTCTGATATCCGTGTTAAACCTCCCCCCACCTCACCTTGAACCTGTGACCCCTCGTGAACGTCACCACCGACCTGGGAAAAAGCTTCCCACCGTTCACCCTATCTATGCCTTTCATAATTTTATACACCTCTATTAGGTCACCCCTCATCCTCCATCTTTCCAGTGAGAACAACCCCAGTTTACCCAATCTCTCCTCATAACTAAGCCCCTCCATACCAGGCAACATCCTGGTAAACCTCCTCTGTACTCTCTCTAAAGCCTCCACATTCTTCTGGTAGTGTGGCGACCAGAACTGGGCGCAGTATTCCAAATGCGGCCGAACCAACGTTCTATACAACTGCAACATCAGACCCCAACTTTTATACTCTATGCCCCGTCGTATAAAGGCAAGCATGCCATATGCCTTATTCACCACCTTCTCCACCTGTGACGTCACCTTCAAGGATCTGTGGACTTGCACACCCAGGTCCCTCTGCGTATCTACACCCTTTATGGTTCTGCCATTTATCGTATAGCTCCCCCCTATGTTAGTTCTACCAAAATGCATCACTTCGCATTTATCTGGATTGAACTCCATCTGCCATTTCTTTGCACAAATTTCCAGCCTATCTGTATCCTTCTGTAGCCTCTGACAATGTTCCTCACTATCTGCAAGTCCAGCCATTTTCGTGTCGTCCGCAAACTTACTGATCACCCCAGTTACACCTTCTTCCAGATCGTTTACATAAATCACAAACAGCAGAGGTCCCAATACAGAGCCCTGCGGAACACCACTAGTCACAGGCATCCAGCCGGAAAAAGACCCTTCCACTACCACCCTCTGTCTTCTGTGACCAAGCCAGTTCTCCACCCATCTAGCTACCTCCCCCTTTATCCCATGAGATCAACCTTTTGCACCAACCTACCATGAGGGACTTTGTCAAACGCTTTACTAAAGTCCATATAGACGACATCCACGGCCCTTCCCTCGTCAACCATTCTAGTCACTTCTTCAAATTCCCGTGAGTATTTAAAGGGACAGACCAGGCACTTTCTGTGTTAAAGTGAGAGAGTCTCTGTTCTCCTGATGTTTTTGTCTAACAGGTTGTGAGACTGGTTTGGCTCATCACTGATTCACAGCAAACACAACACATTTGTGTGAGGAAATGAGTGAAAATATCTGGGATGAGGATCTGAGTTGGGATAGCAGGATCAGTGTAGAGTGATGTGTGTCTGAATGGGGAACAGCTCCGATTACACTTCCCAATCTCAGCCTCTCCCTGTTCCCATGGCAACCCCAAGCCCCACACATCATCACAAACTCATCTCCAACTCACTCATCTGGAAGAGGTTATTGCTGTGGATTATTGGAATAAAACTTTACTCACTGGTTACATTCAGCCGGCTTCCTTTCCCCCAGACCCATCCCCACACTGAGCAGTAATAGACGGCAGTGTCACTGGGCTGCACCATGGTGATTGTCAGAATGAAGCTGTTATTGGAGGTGTCTCTGGAAGGCTGGAAACGCTCAGTGAAACCTGGGCTCCGGTGTATGTGATTCCCTGTATCCAGTGTTAAAACTCTCTCCCCATCTTTCCCAGGTAGCTCCCGGTGCCAGTGAACATCAGTGTCTGTCACTGCAGCGTTCCCCATGGTGCACTGTAACCGTGCAGTCTGACCCTCTGTGACACGTTCCACACTCGGAGACTGGGTAAGGACTGGAACACTCGCACCTTTAAAAAGAGGAAAATATCAACAATTTAAAAACCAGTCTGGAGGTTACAAAGTGTTGTGTTTACAGGAAAAGGCCAAACAGCAGAATTTAGGTGTTAAACAGAGACAGAAGATTATAAAACTGACTGGTTATAAAAGTTTGTTATTGATTTAGATAACAACAACTTTTATTTATGTCGCACCTTTAACAAAATGAAACATCCCAAGGTGCTGCATTAGAACCACATGAGGAGATGTCAGGTCATGTGACAAAGAGGCTTGGTCAAAGGTGAGGGTCAGAGACTCATAGAGGTTTACAGCATGGAAACAGGCCCTTCGGCCCAACTTGTCCATGCTGCCCTTGTTTTTAAACCCCTAAGCTAGTCCCAATTGCCTGCTTTGGCCCATATCCCTCTATACCCATCGTACCCATGTAACTGTCTAAATGCTTCTTAAAAGATAAAATTGTACCCACCTCTACTACTGCCTCTGGCAGCTTGTTCCAGACACTCACCATCCTCTGTGTGAAAAAATTGCCCCTCTGGACACTTTTGTATCTCTCCCCTCTCACCTTAAACCTATGCCCTGTAGTTTTAGACTCCCCTACCTTTGGGAAAAGATATTGACTATCTACCTTGTCTATGCCCCTCATTATTTTATAGACCTCTATAAGGTCCGAAGAATTGTCTCAAAGGAGGAGAGAGGCAGGGTGTGGTGAGGAGTAGCGTAGAGAGGGAATTCCCGAGACTAGGACACAGGCGACTCAAGGCACAGCTACCAATGGTAGTGATTCATCTCAGAGAGACATCAGAGGCCAATCAGAGGAGTGTAGGTATATTGGAGGGCTGTGGGATTGGAGGAGATTCCAGTGATAGGGAGGGTCATGGCCATGGAAGGATTGGAAAACAAGGATCAGAATTTTTAAATTTTGCTTGGATAGGGAGTTCAGGGTGATCTGAAACGGGACTTGTTGGAGTTAAGACCCCTGCAGCAGTATTTGGGATGCCCTCAAATCATTTGACCCATTGTGCCTGGACTGACATTTTCCAGATCAATTATTCCCATTATCACTTCCAGCAAGCGTCGTGTCTCCGGGTGCTCCAGTTTCCTCCTAGAGTCCAAAGATGTGCTGGTTAGGGTGCATTGGCCGTGCTAAATTGCCCCCTTAGTGTCCTGGACTGCGTAGGTTAGAGGAATTGGCAGGGTAAATATGTGGGATTGCTGGGTGGGATTGTTGTTGGTGTGGACTCGATGGGCTGAATGGCCTCCTTCTGCACTGTAGGGTTTCTATGTGAGCCCTTGGCACATCATAACATTCAGGGCAATGGGCCAAGTGCTGGCAGATGGGATTAGGTGGGAGTTCAGGTGTTTCTAATGTGTCGGTGCTGACTCGATGGGCCGAAGGGCTTCTTCTGCGCTGGATGATTCTAGTTATTTATTATTCGCCGATGTTTTTCCAAGTGACAATTCCTTTTTGTCCTCATTTCTGATCTCCAGAGTTGGATATATTCGGGGCGAGGGGTTGGTGTGGTTAAGGATTCAGGGGGAACCTGGGACCTCAGTGACACCAGTAAGACTCAGAGAAACAGCAGGCAGGGTGGGATTGCTAATCAGAGAGGGTCTGGTGGACTGAAGTGCATTTGTTTCAATGTGAGAAGTGTAACAGGTAAGGCAGGTGAACTTAGAGCTTGGATTAGTACTTGGAACCATGATGTTGTTGTCATTACAGAGACTTGGTGAAGGGAAGGACAGGATTGGCAGCTTAACATTCAAGGTACAGATGTTTCAGGTGGGATAGAGGGGAATGTAAAAAGGGGTGGGGGAGTTGCACTACTGGTTAAGGAGAATATCACAGCTGTACTGCGGGAGGACACCTCGGAGGGCTCATACAGCGAGGCGATATGGGTAGAGCTCAGGAATAGGAAAGGTGTAGTCACAATGTTGGGGGTTTACTATAGGCCTCCCAACAGCCAGCGGGAGATTGAGGAACAGATATGTCGGCAGATTTTGGCAAGTTGTAAAACTAACAGGGTTGTTGTGGTGGGAGATTTCAATTTCCCCTATATTGACTGGGACTCACTTAGTGCTAGGGGCGTGGATGGGGCAGAGTTTGTAAGGAGCATCCAGGAGGGCTTCCTGAAACAGTATGTAGATAGTCCAACTAGGGAAGTGGTCATACTGGACCTGGTATTGGAGAATGAGCCCAGCCAGGTGGTCAATGTTTCAGTCGGGGAGCAGTTCGGGAACAGTGACCACAATTCAGTAAGCTTTAAGGTACTGATGGATAAAGATAAGTGTTGTCCTCAAGTTAAGATTCTAAATTGGGGGAATGCTAATTACAACAATATTAGGCAGGAAGTGAAGAATGTAGAGTGGGGGCAGAGGTTTGAGGGCAAATCAACATCTGGCACGTGGGAGGCTTTCAAGTGTAAGTTGATAGGGATTCAGGACCGGCACATTCCTGTCAGGATGAAGGATAAGTATGGCAAGTTTTGGGAACCTTGGATAACGAGAGATATTGTGAGCCTAGTCAAAGAGAAAAAGGAAGCACTTGTCAAGGCCAGGAGGCTGGGAACACACGAAGCAAGTGTGGAACACAAGGAAAGTAGAAAGAAACTTAAGCAAGGAGTAAGGAGGGCTAAAAGGGGTCGCGAAAAATCATTGGCCAGCAGGATTAAGGAAAATCCCAAGGCTTTTTACATATATATAAAGAGCAAGAGGGTAGCCATGGAGAGGGTTGGCCCACTCAAGGACAAGGGAGGGAATCTATGTGTGGAGCCAGAGGAAATGGGCGAGGTATTGAATGAGTATTTGGTGGATGATGAGTCTGGGAAAGGGTGTGTAGATAGTTTGGGTCATGTTGAGATCAAAAAGGAGGAGCTATTGGGGTTCTTGAGAAACATTAAGGTAGACAAGTCCCCAGGGCCTGATGGGATATACCCCAGAATACTGAGAGAGGCAAGGGAGGAACTTGCGAGAGCCTTGAGAGAAATCTTTGTACCCTCACTGGCTACAGGGTCCCAGAGGATTGGAGAATAGCCAACGTTATTCCTTTAGAAACATAGAAACATAGAAAAACTACAGCACAAACAGGCCCTTCGGCCCACAAGTTGTGCCGAACACATCCCTACCTTCTAGACCTACCTATAACCCTCCATCCTATTAAGCTCCATGTACTCATCCAGGAGTCTCTTACAAGACCCTATTGAGTTCGCCTCCACCACCACTGTCGGCAGCCGATTCCACTCGCCCACCACCCTCTGTATGATAAACCTTAGCACTAACATCCCCCCTGTACCTTCCCCCCAGCACCTTAAACCTTTGTCCTCTTGTAGCAGACATTTCCACCCTGGGAAAAAGCCTCTGAGAGTCCACCCGATCTATGCCTCTCAACATCTTATACACCTCTATTAGGTCTCCTCTCATCCTTCGTCTCTCCAAGGAGAAAAGACCGAGCTCCCTCAGCCTATCCTCATAAGGCATGCCACTCAATCCAGGCAACATCCTTGTAAATCTCCTCTGCACCCTTTCAATCTTTTCCACATCCTTCCTATAGTGAGGCGACCAGAACTGAGCACAGTACTCCAAGTGGGGTCTGACGAGGGTCTTATATAGCAGCATCATTATCCCCGGACTCCTAAACTCAATCCCTCGATTGATAAAGGCAAGCACACCATACACCTTCTTAACCACCTCCTCCACCTGCGGGGCCGATTTTAGAGTCCTATGGACCCGGACCCCAAGGTCCTTCTGATCCTCTACCGTACTAAGAGTCTTTCCCTTTATATTGTACTCCTTCATCCCATTTGACCTACCAAAATGGACCACGACGCATTTATCTGGGTTGAAGTCCATCTGCCACTTCTCCGCCCAGTCTTGCATCCTATCTATGTCCCTCTGTAACTTCTGACATCCCTCCAGACTATCCACAACCCCACCAACCTTCGTGTCGTCGGCAAACTTACCAACCCATCCCTCCGCTTCCTCATCCAAGTCATTTATGGAAATGACAAACAGCAAGGGTCCCAGAACAGATCCCTGGGGCACACCACTGGTGACCGACCTCCATTTAGAAAAAGACCCATCTATACCCACTCTCTGCCTCCTTTGGGCAAGCCAGTTCTGGATCCACCGGGCAGCAGCCCCTTGGATCCTATGCCCTCTCACTTTTTCTAGAAGCCTTGCATGGGGGACCTTATCGAACGCCTTGCTAAAATCCATATAAACCACATCTACCTCCTTCCCTTCGTCAATGTGTTTAGTCACATTTTCAAAGAACTCCACCAGGCTCGTAAGGCACGATCTGCCCTTGACAAAGCCATGCTGAGTATTCTTGAGCATACTAAACCTCTCTAAATGCTCATATATCCTGTCCCTCAGGATCTTCTCCATCAGCTTACCAACCACTGAGGTTAGACTCACCGGTCGGTAATTACCTGGGCTATCCCTATTCTCCTTCTTGAAAATAGGAACCACATCCGCAATCCTCCAATCCTCCGGCACCTCTCCCATCTCCATCGACGATGCAAAGATCATCGCCAGAGGCTCTGCAATCTCCTCCCTCGCCTCCCACAGTAACCTGGGGTACATCCCATCCGGACCCGGCGACTTATCTATCTTGATGCCATTCAAAGATTCCAGCACAACCTCTTTCTTAAAGTCCACATACTCAATCCTTTCAGTCCACCGCACGCCCGCAGTACATCCACCCAGGTCCTTCTCCTCTGTGAAAACCGAGGCAAAATACTCATTGAGCACCTCTGCCGTTTCTACTGGTTCCGTACAGACTTTCCCGCCTTCACCTTTTATAGGCCCTATTCCGTCACGTCTCATCCTTTTACTCTTCACATATTTATAGAACGCCTTAGGGTTTTCCTTAATCCTACCTGCCAGGGCCTTCTCGTGACCCCTTCTGGCTCTCCTAATTTCCTTCTTTAGTCCCTTCCTACAAGCCATATACTCTTCTAAATCCCTATCTTCGCCAAGCTCTCTGAGCCTTTTGTACGCTTTTCTTTTCTTCTCGACTAGGTCCCGCACAGCTTTCGTGCACCACGGTTCCTTTAACCTACCAACACCTCCCTGTCTGCTCGGAACGTTGTCCTGTAGAACTCTAGACAGAGATTCCTTGAAAAACTGCCACCTCTCTTCAGTACATTTCCCCGAGAATACCTCCTTCCAATTTACTCCTCTAATTTGCTGTCTAATGTCTTCATATTTCCCCTTACTCCATATAAACACTTTCCTAGCTTGCCTGATCCTCTCTTTTTCCAATGCAAGCCTAAAGGAGATAGAGTTATGATCGCTATCCCCAAGATACTCTCCCACTGAGAGATCTGACACCTGTCCAGGTTCATTGGTCAGTATCATTGGTCAGTGTTCCTTTGTTTAAGGAGGGTGGCAAGAATAATCCAGGTAATTACAGGCCGGTGAGCCTTACATCAGTGGTCGGGAAATTATTGGAGAGGATTCTTCGAGACAGGATTTATTCCCACTATTATTAGTGAGAGGCAACATGGTTTTGTGAAGGGGAGGTCGTGTCTCACGAACTTGATCGAGTTTTTCGAGGAAGTGATGAAGATGATTGATGAGGGTAGGGCAGTGGCTGTTGTCTACATGGACTTCAGTAAGGCCTTTGACAAGGTCCCTCATGGCAGACTGGTGCAGAAGGTGAAGTCGCATGGGATCAGAGGTGAGCTGGCAAGGAGGATACAAAACTGGCTCGGTCAAAGCTCGACAATCACCAGGCAAGACTGTTCTCTTCCTGTGGGGGAGCACTTCAGCAGTCACGGGCATTCAGCCTTGGATCTTCAGGTAAGCATTCTCCAAGGCGGCCTTCACGACACATGACAGCGCAGAGTCGCTGAGCAGAAACTGATAGCCAAGTTCCGCACACATGAGGACGGCCTAAACCGGGATGTTAGATTTATGTCACATTATCAGTAACCCCCACAGCTTTCCCCCTGATCTTGCAGAATCTTACTAGCTGTTCTGTCTGGAGACAATACACATCTCTTTAACCTGTGTTGAATGCTCCCTCCACTCACATTGTCTGTACATTTAAGACCTGGCTGGCTGTTGAGATTCGCATTCTAATTAGTATTCTGTAACTTGATTTCTGTGTCTGTGCACTGTTTGAGAGCAGATTTCCACTCCATCTGACGAAGGAGCAGTGCTCCGAAAGCTTATGGTATTTGCTACCAAATAAACCTGTTGGACTTTAACCTCGTGTTGTGAGACTTCTTACTCGGTCAAAGAAGATAGAGGATAGCAGTGGAAGGGTGCATTTCTGAATGGAGGGCTGTGACAAGTGGTGTTTCTCAGGAATCAGTGCTGGGACCTTTGCTGTTTGGAATATAGATTTGGAGGAAAATGTCACTGGATTGATTAGTAAGTTTGCAGACGACACAAAGGTTGGTGGATTTGCGTATAGCGATGAGGACCATCAGAGGATACAGCGGTATGTAGATCAGTTGGAGACTTGGGCGGAGAGATGGCAGATGGAGTTTAATCCGGACAAATGTGAGATGATGCAGTTTGGAAGGTCTAATACAGATCAGAAATATAGAGTAAATGGCAGAACCCTTAAGAGTACTGATAGGCAGAGGGACCTGGGTGTACAGATACACAGGTCACTGAAAGTGGCAATGCAGATGGAGGAGGCAGTCAAGAAGACATACGGCATGCTTGCCTTCATCGGCCGGGGCATTGAGTTTAAAAATTGGCAAGTCATGTTGCAGCTTTATAGAACCTTAGTGAGGCCGCACTTGGAATATCGTGTTCAGTTCTGTTCTCCACACTACCAGAAGGATGTGGAGACTTTGGAGAGGGTACAGAAAAGATTTACCAGGATATTGCCTGATATGGAGGGCATTAGCTATGAGGAGAGGTTGGAGAAACTTGGTTTGTTCTCACTGGAGCGATGGAGGTTGAGGGGAGACCTGATAGAAGTCGACAAGATTATGAGGGGCATGGACAGAGTGGATAGTCAGAAGCTTTTTCCCAGGGTGGAAGAGTCAATTACTAGGGGGCATAGGTTTAAGATGCGAGGGGCAAGGTTTAAAGGAGATGTAGAAGGCAGATTTTTTTACACAGAGAGTAGTGGATGCCTGGAACTCGTTGCCGGGGGAGGTAGTGGAAGCGGATACAGGAGTGACTTTTAAGGGGCGTCTTAACAAGTACATGAATGAGATGGGAATAGAGGGATATGGTCCTCAGAAGAGTAGGGGGTTTTAGTTAAGTCGGGCAGCATGGTTGGTGCAGGCTTGGAGGGCCGAAGGGCCTGTTTCTGAGCTGTAATTTTCTTTCTTCTTTGATCTTTGTTCAGTAGCTACACCTGAGAGCCAACCGATGGATAAGTAGACACTGAGAGGCTGGCACGGGCAGTTTACCCCTCAGAGAGACAGATGCTGGGAATTGAGAGGAGGGATGGTCCAATTGTGTTCGGGAGGCTGACAGGAGATTGGTCAGCAGAGGGAGGTCAGAAATGGGGTATTGAAGGGTCCTGGGAAGGTACTGCTCCTTTTCTGGGCCCACAAGGAGTGCTGAAGAAGTATTTACCCTGCGGCGTTGGAAGTTCTTGGCTTCCTTTCACTGCCAAATTCCCCGACCCCTGGGAAACCCAAGCAGTCATTTTTAAATCAAAACAGCAGATGCTGGAAATACTGAACTGGTCGGACAGGATTTAAGGAGAGGGAAAATATTCCAGGGTGGTGACCCTTTGCAATTAGAAACTGGGTCTGTTTGATTTAAGTTTTGTATTAAGCATACGGCCATTCCTCTTTGGGAAAGAACTGTGCTCCTATTGGTTGGGCACCCACAGCCTGAACAGAAGCAGCTCATTCAGGGGCAGTGTGTGATTGCCCCCTGGTGGGAAAGGAGCTAAAATCAGTCCCCAAAAATAAACTCAACACAGAAAAATATCATAAAGCGTTTTCGACAGGTGGGGAGGGCAATTTTACTGCGAGGCTCAAATATTCCCATTGAAATGACGAGGGGCTGATGAGGGGCAAGGTTTAAAGGTGATGTACGAGGCAGATTTCTTACACAGAGAGTGGTGGGTGCCTGGAACTCGTTGCCGGGGGAGGGAGTGGAAGCGGATACGGTACTGACTTTTAAGGGGCGTCTTGACAAGTACATGAATGAGATGGGAATAGAGGGATTTGGTCCCCAGAAGCATAGGGGGATTTAGTTAAGTCGGGCAGCATGGTCGGTGCAGGTTTGGAGGGCCGAACGGCCTGTTCCTGTGCTGTAATTTTCTTTGTTCTTTGTTCTTTGGAACTACAGCGCTCCCTCTGTATCACACTGGAACTACAGCGCTCCCTCTGTATCACACTGGAACTACAGCCACCCTCTGTATCACACTGGAACTACAGCGCTCCCTCTGTATCACACTGGAACTACAGCGCTCCCTCTGTATCACACTGGAACTACAGCCACCCTCTGTATCACACTGGAACTACAGCGCTCCCTCTGTATCACACTGGAACTACAGCGCTCCCTCTGTATCACACTGGAACTACAGCGCTCCCTCTGTCTCACACTGGAACTACACTGCTCCCTCTGTATCACACTGGAACTACAGCCACCCTCTGTATCACACTGGAACTACAGCGCTCCCTCTGTATCACACTGGAATTGCAGCTTTCCCTCTGTCTCACACTGGAACTACACTGCTCCCTCTGTATCACACTGGAAAATCCAAAGAGTTTCTATGGAAAATCCAAAGAGTTTCTATAGGTATGTTAGGAGCAAAAGGATAGTGAGGGATAAAATTGGACCTCTTGAAGACCAGAGTGGTAGACTGTGTATGGAACCAAAAGAGATGGGGGAGATACTAAATGGTTTTTTTGCATCCGTATTTACTGAGGAAACGGGCATGGAGTCTACGGAAATAGGGCAAACAGGTAGGGAGGCCATGGAACCTTTACAGATTAAAGGGGAGGTGCTCGCTGTCTTGAGGCAAATCAGAGTGGATAAATCCCCAGGACCGGACAGGGTATTCCCACGGACCTTGAGGGAAGCTAGTGTTGAACTTGCAGGGGCCCTGGCAGACATATTTAAAATGTCAGTATTCATGGGGGAGGTGCCGGATGATTGGAGGGTGGCTCATGTTGTTCTGTTGTTTAAAAAAGGTTCCAAAAGAAATCCGGGAAATTATCGGCCAGTAAGTTTGACATCGGTGGTGGGCAAGTTATTGGAAGGTGTGATACGGGATAGGATCTACAAATATTTGGATAGACAGGGACTTATTAGGGAGAGTCAACATGGCTTTGTGCGTGGTAGGTCATGTTTGACCAATCTATTAGAGTTTTTCGAGGAGGTTACCAGGAAAGTGGATGAAGGGAAGGCGGTGGATGTTGTCTACCTGGATTTCAGCAAGGCCTTTGACAAGGTCCCTCATGGGAGGTTAGTTAGGAAGGTTCAGTCGCTAGGTATACATGGGGAGGTAGTAAATTGGATAAGACACTGGCTCAATGGAAGAAGCCAGAGAGTGGTTGTGGAGGATTGCTTCTCTGAGTGGAGGCCTGTGACTAGTGGTGTGCTGCAGGGATCGGTGTTGGGTCCATTGTTGTTTGTCATCTATATCAATGATCTGGATGATAATGTGGTCAATTGGATCAGCAAGTTTGCTGATGATACAAAGATTGGAGGTGTAGTGGACAGTTAGGAAGGTTTTCAAAGCTTGCAGAGGGATTTGGACCAACTAGGAAAATGGGCTGAAAAATGGCAAATGGAATTTAACGCAGACAAGTGTGAGATATTGCACTTTGGAAGGACAAATCAAAGTAGAACGTACAGGGTAAATGGTAGGACTCTGAAGAGTGCAGTTGAACAGAGGGATCTGGGAATACAGGTACAGAATTCCCTAAAAGTGACGTCACAGGTGGATAGGGTCATAAAGAGTGCCTTTGGTACATTAGCCTTTATAAATCGGAGGATCGAGTATAAAAGTTGCAGTGTTATGGTAAGGTTATATAAGGCATTGGTGAGGCCGAATTTGGAGTATTGTGTACAGTTTTGGTCACCTAGTTACAGGAAGGATGTAAATAAGATTGAAAGAGTGCAGAGAAGGTTCACAAGGATGTTGCCGGGACTTGAGAAGCTGAGTTACAGAGAGAGATTGAATAGGTTGGGACTTTATTCCCTGGAGCGTAGAAGATTGAGGGGAGATTTGATAGAGGTGTATAAGATTTTGATGGGTATAGATAGAGTGAATGCAAGCAGGCTTTTTCTGCTGAGGCTAGGGGAGAAAAAAACCAGAGGGCATGGGTTAAGGGTGAAAGGAGAAAAGTTTAAAGGGAATATTAGGGGGGGCTTCTTCACGCAGAGAGTGGTGGGAGTGTGGAATGAGCTGCCGGATAAAGTGGTAAATGCGGGGTCACTTTTAACATTTAAGAAAAACTTGGACGGGTTCATGGATGAGAGGGGTGTGGAGGAATATGGTCCAAGTGCAGGTCAGTGTGACTAGGCATAAAATGGTTCGGCACAGACAAGAAGGGCCAAAAGGCCTGTTTCTGAGCTGTAATTTTCTATGGTTCTATGGTTCTATGGAACTACAGCCCTCCCTCTGTATCGCACTGGAACTACAGCCCTCCCTCTGTATCGCACTGGAACTAAAGCGCTCTCGCTGTATCACACTGGAACTGCAGCTTTCCCTCTCTATCACACTGGAACTGCAGCTTTCCCTCTGTATCACACTGGAACTACAACCCTCCCTCTGTATCGCACTGGAATTACAGCCTAGATCATGTGCTCCATTCTCAGGTGTTGAGTTGAAGCCCAATAATTATCTGATGAATGGATGTTCCTCACTGATCCACAACAGACCCTGACCAGAGCAATGGACAATATTGTTCCAATGTGTAGCATGTTCTAACCTTCCATCTTCCCCTCAGTCACAATCACACTGAGACAGAAGGGGGTTGTCTATTGAGGAAAGGTTGGGGAGGTTAGGTTTGTATCCACTGAAGCTTGGAAGAGTAAGAGGCGAGTTGACTGAACCATGCAAGATCCTGAGGGGATGTGACAGGGTGGCTGTGGAGAGGATGCTTCCTCCTGTGGGAATCTCAAACCCTGCAGGGGTGGGGGGGGGGTGTTTCAAAACATGAGGTCCTTCATCGAAAACAGAGGTGAGGAAAATATTTCCTCTTGGAGGGTTGTGAGATTTTGGAACTCTTTTTCTCAGAAGGTGGTTGAGGCAGAGGGGGGTGTTTTCCTGTCCGGTCCTCCATGGGAATCAGCGGATGGTGTGGAGAGTGCGGACCATGCAAAGATCCATTGACCCCGGGCAGGATTTTCCAGTTTTGGGGTGAGCGCGACCAGAAAATCCCACCCAGAGTCTTTGAATATCTTTAATGCAGAGGTCGAGATGTTTAATTACCAAGGAAGTGAAAATCTACCAGGGGTTTGGCAGCAATGTGAAGTTGGGGTGAAATTAGATCAGTCATGATCTTACAGAATGGTAAAGCATGCTCGAGAAGTCACACACGCATGGACTTACAGACAAAAAGACTAAATAGGAGCAGGAGTAGGCCATTCGGCCCCTCACACCTGCTCTGTCATTCAATAAGATCTTGGCTGATTTCTTCATGTTACAAGTTCCACTCATCATCGACCCCCCCGCCCCCCTTGCCCCCCCCCCTCCCCCCCGCCCCAATAAGCTTTGGTTCCTTTGCCTCAGAAGAATTTACCTTCACCGTCTTAAAAAAATATTCAGTGACCTCGCCCCCACTGTCTTCTGAGGCAGAGGGTTCCAAAGTCACAGAAGAATAGTTAATAAGTTTGCAGATGACACCAAGATTGGTGGCAAAGTGGACAGTGAAGAAGGATATCTTGGATTGCAACGGGATCTTGATCAATTGGGCCAGTGGGCTGATGAATGGCAGATGGAGTTTAATTTAGATAAATGTGAGGTGATGCATTTTGGTAGATCAAACCAGGGTAGGACTTACTCAGTTAATGGTAAGGCATTGGGGAGAGTTACAGAACAAAGACATCTCGGGGTACATGTTCATAACTCCTTGAAAGTGGAGTCACAGGTGGACAGAGTGGTGAAGAAAGCATTCAGCATGCTTGGTTTCATCGGTCAGAACATTGAATACAGGAGTTGGGACGTCTTGTTGAAGTTGCACAAGACATTGGTAAGGCCACACTTGGAATACAGTGTACAGTTCTGGTCACCCTATTATAGAAGGGATATCATTGATCTGGAAAGAGTGCAGAAAAGATTTACTGGGATGCAGCTGGGACTTGATGGTTTGAGTTATAAGGAGAGGCTGGATAGACTGGGACTTTTTTCCTTGGAGCGTAGGAGGCTGAAGGGTGATCTTATACAGGTCTATAAAATAATGAGGTGCACAGATCAGATAGATAGTCAACATCTTTTCCCAAAGGTAGGGGAGTCTAAAACTGGAGGGCATAGGTTTAAGGTGAGAGGGGAGAGATACAAAAGTGTCCAGAGGGGCAATTTTTTCACACAGAGGGTGGTGAGTGTCTGGAACAAGCTGCCAGAGGTAGTAGTAGAGGCGGGTACAATTTTGTCTTTTAAAAAGCATTTAGATAGTTACATGGGTACGATGGGTATAGAGGGATATGGGCCAAATGTGGGCAATTGGGATTAGCTTAGGGGTTTTAAAAAAAAGGGCGGCATGGACAAGTTGGGCCGACGGGCCTGTTTCCATGCTGTAAACCTCTATGACCTCTATGACTATCTTTTCCCAAAGGTTGGGGAGTCTAAAACTAGAGGGCACAGGTTTAAGGGGAGAGGGGAGAGATACAAAAGGGTCCAGAGAGGCAGCTTTTTTATTCAGAGGGTGGTGAGTGGCTGGAACAAGCTGCCAGAGGTATTCGTGGAGGTGGGTACAATTTTGTCTTTTAAAAAACATTTAGACAATTACATGGGTAAAATGGGTACAGAGGGATCTGGGTAAAGCGGGCAATTGGGACGAGCTTAGTGGTAAAAACTGGGCGGAATGGACGAGTTGGGCCAAAGGGCCTGTTTCCATGCTGCAAACCTCTATGACTCTCTGACCCTCGTCGAGAAAAGATTTCTCCTCATCTCTGCCCCTTAAAGGCCAATGCCCCTGGTTCTATACTCACCCAGAAGGGGAAACATGCTTTCCACATCCACCTTGGTGACACCATTACATTTGTAGTTGGGGTGTTATGCCCCTTTAAGAGAGCGGGTCATGTGATGCAGGGGAACAAGCTCCACCCGGGGGGAGTCAGACTTGGATTTTTGATTTGATTTATTATTGTCACATGTATTAACATACAGTGAAAAGTATTGTTTCTTACACGCTATACAGACAAAGCATACCATTCATAGACAAGGAAAGGAGCGAATGCAGAATGTAGTGTTACAGTCATAGCTCGGGTGTAGAGAAAGATCAACTTAATATGAGATAGGTCCATTCAAAAGTCTGACAGCAGCAGGGAAGAAGCTGTTCTTGAGTCGGTTGGTATGTGACCTCAGACTTTTGTATCTTTTTCTCGATGGAAGAAGGTGGAAGAGAGAATGTCTGGGGTGCGTGGGGTCCTTAATTATGCTGGCTGCTTTTCCGAGGCAGTGGGAAGTATAGACAGAGTCAGTGGATGGGAGGCTGGTTTGAGTGATGGGCTGGGCTTCATTCATGACCCTTTGTAGTTCCTTGCGGTCTTGGGCACAGCAGGAGCCATACCAAGCTGTGATACAACCAGAAAGAATGCTTTCTGTGGTGCATCTGTAAAGGTTGTTGAGAGTCGTAGCTGACGTGCCAAATTTCCTTCGTCTCCTGAGAAAGTAGAGGTGTTGATGGGGCTTTCTTAACTATAGTGTCGGCATGGGGGGACCAGGACAGGTTGTTGGTGATCTGGACACCTGAAAGCTTGAAGCTCTTGACTCTTTCCACTTCACCCCGTTGATGTAGACAGGGGCATGTTCTCCTTTGCGCTTCCTGAACTCAATGACAATCTCTTACGTTTTGTTGCCATTGAGGGAGAGATTATTGTCACTGCACCAGTTCACCAGATTCTCTATCTCATTCCTGTGCTCTGTGCAACTGTAAAGAAGTTTAATAAACCCTTCTTTGTTGGAATCATACCCACCCACCTCCGGGTCTCTTTATCGTTTGGGTAATGAGACCCAAAGATGAAATTGGTGATGAGGCTGAGTCACGGCGCACAGACTGCGTGTCGCCGCTGATTTTCAGGAGGAAAGACCGACCGTCTGCCAGACTTTGGAAACGGTGTGGATCGGGGAGGTGGTGTTGTGAACTCACGGGGAACAGACGTAATCATCGCGGGAAGAAGCTGCGAGGGGACCTGGTCGCAGCAGACAAAGTAGTGAATGGATCACCGGTATAGTCGGTGAGGGAGCAGCTGGTGTGAAGAGCACGGAACAAGGGGACTCGGGCTGCAAGCAGCAACTCAAACACGAGTCGCGAGAAAAGCTTCCACCAGCGGGAAAACAAAATGGTGGGACAATTCGGAGCGATGGGACCGTTAATGAGGAAACGGAAAGCTCGACCCTGTACCCCAATGTTTCCTTTCCTATTTGAAAGCAAATAAAGTGGAAGAAGACCAAGTAGTGGAGATTTTTCTGACAAGATTGGATACAAGACTTTCACAACCCGACAGAGTCTGGTTCCTCAGGGAACGGTGAGGTGTTGGGAAACCATTTTGCTCCCAAAGCACCGATGATTGCGGAACATTTCCGTTTTTATAAATGGGGACAGCAGCAAGGAGAGTCCATTGCCCAATGTGTTTTAAAAGGATTGGCGGAGCATTGCCAATTCAGAGAGTTTCTCCAGGATACTTTGCGGGACTGTTGAGTCTGTGGCTCCATCATGAAACCAGTCAACGGAAGCTGTTAATGAAGAAAGCCCTGGATTTGAAAGTAGCTTTCAAAATAGCTCCTGCCCTGGAATTGGCCAGAAATGAAGCAACACAGAGATCAAAGCAAAATACTGCGGATACTGGAATCTGAAACCAAAACAGAAAATGCTGGAAAATCTCAGCGGGTCTGGTAGGGTCTGCTGAGAGAGAATCGAGCCAACATTTCAACTCGAAACTGATGGCACAGTGAGGATCTGTGGTGACTTCAAGGTCACAGTTAACCCAGCGTAGTGTGTGGATCAATACCCACTTCCCCTCGCTGAGGACCTGGTCAGTGGACTGGAAGGAGGAGACACATTTTCAAAGATGGGGTTCGTAAAGGAGTCCCAGCCACTGATGATAACGACACACTGGGGACTTTTCCATGACAAGTGACTTCCCTTTGGTATCCTGTCGGTGCCGGCTCTATTCCAGGGGCCATGGATCAGATATTGAGTGGGTTGCCGGGGGCGCCGTGTTATCTGGCGATATTTTGGTTACGGGCTCCATCGAAGAGGAGCATTTGAAGAACCTCGAAGAAACCCTCAGGTGGTCGCAGGCACTCGGCCTACGAGTAAAAAGAGAGAAATGTGAGTCCTTTAGGGATTCGATCAAATACTTGGACCGTGAAATTGATGTCAAAGGAATACATTAGACGCCCAAGAAAATGGAGGCCATCGTGAAGGGCCCTGGATCTGAGGGCATATCACAATTGCGATTGTTCCTGGAATTGGTGAACCACTGTGGCAAGTTCCTGCCAAATCTGGCAACCGTGTTAAAACCCTGACACCATTACCTTGGAAAAGGGCAGCCCTGGGTCCAGGGCTGCCCTTGCCTCATGGGGTGGGCCTTGCCTCATGGAGTGGGCCTTGCCTCATGGGGCGGGCCTTGCCTCATGGGGTGGGCCTTGCCTCATGGGGTGGGCCTTGCCTCATGGGGTGGGCCTTGCCTCATGGAGTGGGCCTTGCCTCATGGAGTGGGCCTTGCCTCATGGAGTGGGCCTTGCCTCATGGGGTGGGCCTTGCCTCATGGGGTGGGCCTTGCCTCATGGAGTGGGCCTTGCCTCATGGGGCGGGCCTTGCCTCATGGGGTGGGCCTTGCCTCATGGGGTGGGCCTTGCCTCATGGGGTGGGCCTTGCCTCATGGGGTGGGCGCTGTATTGTCACACATTTTGTCAAATGGGGAGGAAAGACCCACTGCCTTTGCTTCGAGGTCTTTGACAAAGACAGAGGAAAACTATGTCCAAGTTGAGAAAGAAGGACTGAGTGTCGTGTTTAGGGTGAAGAAGTTCCTTTAGGATTCGCATTTTGTGCTGCAGGCCAACCACAGACCACGAAGCAGTATGGGATACAGAGATACCAACAATATGGCAGCACACCTACAGAGAGCGGCCATGGTTTTATCAGCCTACTCCAAGCAGATATGATATCGACTATCAGAGAAGCACAGCAAAGCAGCTGCCCTGTCAATGCTGCCTTTACTGGAGGCAAAATATGTTCCTGATTGGAACGTAAAAATCCTGTATTTCTCCCTGGAAGATAAGGCACCAGTGTCCATGATCCAGGAGTGGAACGCTACCTGGAATGATGCAGTCTTACGCCAAGTGGTGAACTTAGTCCTGAGAGGGAGTAAAGCAGCTAGAGTAACATTTGTATCTGTCCAGGAGGTGGGAGTAGTCCGTGTCAGACAGATGTCTATTGTGGGGGATGAGAATGGTCATTTTTCCCAGGTTAAGAGGAAAAGTGCTGGAACAAGTGCATCGAGAGCACCCCATGAAGGAGATAGCCAGGAGCTACTTTTGGTGGCCGAATGTGAACTCCCAGATTGAGGAGAAGCCAGGATCAGGTGAGCCCTGTGCATTAGTGTGGTGGACCTCAGTTGTGCCTTTGTCCTATATGGACCACCGTTGTGTGTGTTTGTCATACCTGGACACATCCCCTTCCGGTTTGGTTCCTCCCCTCGGCACCTAGTATAAAGAAGGCTGTCTCCTCCCCCTTGTTCAGTCCAGGTCGGTTATTTGTTGGGATCTGCTCCTGATTCTATGGTGAATAAAAGTCTACAGTTATATTGGCACGCCGGTAGTCTTTTGCCTTATTGATAGCGCATCAATTAGTCATGAGGGCAACGCCCTTTTTGCTCCTTTGTCCATGGGAATGACCCCTGTCTCCAGGCAGTGGATCAACGTCGAATTCACAGGTCCAGTTGAAGGACAGATGTCATTGGTAGTGGTTAATGGCCACTCCCAGCAGCCTGAGGTGGTAGTCATAAAGCCGGTGTCCGTGGAGGCAACAACAACTCAACTTGATGAAGGATTCACCAGATTCGGGAAGCCCAAAGCGATGTGATGCCCCAGTCTGTGGTGAAGGAGTTTGGGGGATCTCTTGATCACCATGGAGTCAGGCAGGTGAGGCCGATTCTGTACCACCCGGCAACAGATGATCAGGTAGAGAGATTCGTCCAAACCTTGAAGCAGATCTTGAAAGCCTCACCAGTGAGGGTTTGCCAGGAAGGCGAATAAACAGATTCCTCAGCATTTACCATCACACGGTACACGCGGTGACCCAGTGTTCACTTGCTTCTTTAATGTTTGGCCAGCAGCTGAGGATTAAGTTTGGAGATCAGAGAAGTGGTGGAGAGAACAGGAAGGACAGATGGCCAGAAGGGCAGGAGCCTCAGCTCCAGAACATTCCAGAAGGGAGAGGCCATCTTGGTCAGGAACTACACGTCTGGAGAGAAATGGATCTCAGTGACGGTGGCTGAAATGGGGCCGTTATCGTATACAGTGCAGACCAGGGAAGAACTGGTCTGGAGGAGGCCATACACTTACCCACTCACTCAGCCTGTCCGAATCACACTGAACCATCTCAGCATCCTCCTCACAGCTCATCCTCACACCCACCTTTGTGTCATCTGCAGGGTTTTGCTTTTATTTTAACTCTTACTTTAATGTTCAATTCCTCTGGTAATAAGGGACAGAATTCCATGAATCTTCTTAATAACTTGCTGTATCTCTGAACTAACTTTTTGTGACTCATGCATTACATTTGGAATTCTCAAAGGTTCTCCGAGGGTTCATCCCTGCTCCTAATTCTGCACTAAATACTTCACAGGAGGAACAGTTGAGGACTTTGGGTCTATACTCATTGGAGTTTAGAAGGATGAGGGGGGATCTTATTGAAACTTACAGGATACTGCAAGGCCTGGATAGAGTGGATGTGGAGAGGATGTTCCCACTAGTAGGAAAAACTAGAACCAGAGGCACAACCTCAGGCTGAAGGGACGATCCTTTAAAACAGAGATGAGGAGGAATTTCTTCAGCCAGAGAGTGGTGAATCTGTGGAACTCTTTGCCACAGAAGGCTGTGGAGGCCGGGTCATTGAGTGAATTTAAGACAGAGATAAATAGGTTCTTGATTGATAAGGGAATCAGGGGTTATGGGGAGAAGACAGGAGAATGGGGATGAGAAAAAAATCAGCCATGATTGAATGGTGGAGCAGACTCGATGGGCCGAGTGGCCTCATTCTGCTCCTATGTCTCATGGACTTATGGACTGATATCAGCAAGCTTATTCATATTAGAAATCAGAGGAAAGGTTTTTTAATTATTTTTTGAGATGCAGTAACCATTACCCATCCCTAATCGCCCTTGAACTGAGTTGCTTTCGCAGCCATTTCAGAGTCAACCACATTGCTGTGGCTCTGGAGTCACGTAGACCAGACCAGGTAAGGTCGGTAGATTTCCTTCCTTAAAGGAACATTAGAGAACCAGATTTTTTTTTAATGCCAATGGCTTCCTGGTCATCGTAAGGCTTTTAATTACAGATTTTTTATTGAATGAAAAAGGTGGGATTCAAACCCAGGGCCTGAGTGTTGTCCTGGATCTTTGGATTTCTAATCCAGTGACAACTCCACGAAGCTATCACCTCACCAGAGGATATTGCTCAGTGCCCAAATAGGAGGGAAGAGTTGCATTAGAAAGCAGACACTGTACTGTACTGAGTGTACCAGATATATCACACTGTTAGACTTTTATTACTTTAACATGAAATGATAAAGAAAAAAAGCAACTTGAATTATTTTGGTCACAAATATCTTTTTGTATTTGTGGTTCAATGTTAGGTTGTAAATAAAATGTTCTATTCTGTCTAATCTGTTGAGCACAAACTGGAGTGAAAGGAATCCCAAACTCTCACCAATACATTAATAACTACAAATTATTCATCACCATAAAGCACAGAATAGCTGCAGAATATAACGGGGGCCCCTGGATCAGAATTCAAAAATTCACCAAATCCCACATCCCCCAACTTTTCCCCATGGCCTGCACTTTCTCTCTTCCTATTTGCTTTTGAACACCCTGAAGACCCTGCCATGAAGACCCTCCCATGAAGACCCTGCCGTGAAGACCCTCCCATGAAGACCCTCCCATAAAGACCCTCCCATGAAGACCCTGCCGTGAAGATGCTCCCATGAAGACCCTGCCGTGAAGACCCTGCCGTGAAGACCCTCCCATGAAGACCCTCCCATGAAGACCCTGCCGTGAAGATGCTCCCATGAAGACTCTGCCTGAAGACCCTCCCATGAAGACCCTTCCGTGAAGACCCTGCCGTGAAGACCCTCCCATGAAGACCCTCCCATGAAGACCCTGCCGTGAAGACCCTCCCATGAAGACCCTCCCATGAAGACCCTCCCATGAAGACCCTCCCATGAAGACCCTCCCATAAAGACCCTCCCATGAAGACTCTGCCATGAAGACCCTGCCGTGAAGACCCTCCCATGAAGACCCTGCCACGAAGACCCTCCCATGAAGACCCTCCCATAAAGACCCTCC